>NW_027526169.1:0-158628 GCF_052094955.1 Ictidomys tridecemlineatus
GAGACTTGCTTACAGAAGGAACTTGCAAAGAGCAGATGTTGGAGATTTAGGTGCAGAAGGACTGTTACAGAGAGTAGAGGTTGGATACTGAGGCACAGAAGGATTGTTACAGAGAGCAGAGTTTGGATAGTGGCGTGCAGAAGGCCTGTTACATAGAGCAGAGGTTGGAGACGGGGTGCAGAAGGACTTTTCACAGAAGAGAGTTTTCAGATTGAGTTGCAGAAGGACTATTGCAGAGAGCACATGTTGGAGACTGGGGTGCCGAAGGATTGTTGCAGAGAGCAGAGTTTGGAGACTGGGGTGCAGAAGGATCGTTGTAGAGAGCAGGGGTTGGAGACTGGGTGCAGAAGGATTGTTATACATAAAAGAGGTCGGAGACTGGGGTGTAGACGGCCTGTCACGGAGAGCGGAGTTTGTAGAAGGGGTGCAGAAGTACTTTTACAAAAAGTAGAGTTTGGAGAATGAGGTCCAGAAGGATCGTTATAGAGAATGGAGGATGGAGACTGGGTTGCAGAGAGACTGCTGCAGAGAACAGAGGCTTGACATGGGGTGTAGAAGAACTGTTGCGGAGAGCACAGGTTTGAGATTTGTGTGCAGAAGCACTGTTGCAGAGAGTAGAGGTTGGAGACTGCCTTTCAGTAGGACTGTTACAGAGGAAGAGTTTGGAGACTTTGGTGCAGAAGGACTGTTGCAGAGAGCAGATATTGGAGACTGGGTTGCAGAAGAACTGTTGCAGAGAGAAGAGTTTGTAGACTGAGGTGCAGAAGGACTGGTACAGAGAGCAGAGGTTGGAGATTGGGGTGCAGATGGACTGATACAGAAAGCAGAGTTTGGAGACTCCGGTGCAGAAGGACTGTTGCAGACAGCAGAGTTTGGAGAATGGAGTGCAAAAGACCTGTTACACAGAGCAGAGGTTGGAGACTGGGGTGCAGAAGGACTGATACAAACAGCAGAGTTTGGAGACAGGGTTGCAGGAGAATCTTACAGAGAGAAGATTTTGGAGACTGTGGTACAGCAGGACTGTTATAGAGAGAAGAGGTTGGAGACTGGGGTGCAGAATTATCGTTGCAGAGAAAAAATATTTCAGACTGAGGTGCAGAAGGACTGATGCAGCGAGCAGATATTAGAGACTGGGGTGCAGAAGGACTGTTGCAGAGAGCAGAGATTGGAGACTAAGGTGCAGAAAGATCGTTGTAGCGAGCAGAGGTTTGACACCAGCGTGCAGAAGGACTGTTACAGAGAACAGAGGTTGGAGAAGGTGTGCAGAAGAACTGTTCCAGAGGGCAGAGTTTACAGACTGGGTTGCAGAAGGATCTTACAGAGAGAATATGTTGGAGACTGAGGTGCAGAAGGACTGTTACAGAGAGTAGAGTTTAGAGACTGAGGTTCAGAAAGACCGTTGTAGAGAGCAGTGTTTGGAGACTGAGGTGCAGAAAGATTGTTACAGAGAGCAGAGTTTGGAGACTGGGGTGCAGAAGGACTGTTGCAGATAGCAGAGTTTGGAGACTGGGGTGCAGAAGCACTTTTGCAGATAGTAGGGTTTGAAGACTGGGGTGTAGAAGGACTGTTGCAGAAAGAAGAGGTTTGAGCCTTTGGTGCAGAAGGGACTGTGACAGAGAGCAGAGTTTGGAGACTTAGTTGCAGAAGGACTTTTAGAGAGAGATGAGGTTGGAGACGGGGTTCAGAAGGACTGATACAGAAAACAGAGGTTGAAGACAGGCTAGCAGAAGGAGCGTTACAGAGAGCAGATTTTGGAGACTGCACTACAGAAGGACTGTTTCAGAGAGCAGAGTTTTGGAGATTGGTGTGAAGAAGGACTGTTACAGAGTGCAGACCTTGGAGTGTGGGGTGCAGTAGAACTGTTGCAGAGAGCAAAAGTTAAAGACTGGGGTGGCAGAAGAACTGTTGCAGAGAGCAGAGGTTGGAGACAGAGTTGCAGAAGGAATGTTACAGAGAGAAGAGTTTGGAAACTCTGGTGCAGAAGGAATGACACAGAAAGGAGTGGTTGGAGACTGGGGTGCAGAAGGACTGTTGCAGACAGCAGAGGTTGAGGACTGCGGTACAGAAGGACTGTTACAGAGAGCAGATGTTGGAGACTGGGCAATAGAAGAGACTGTTACAGAGAGCAGAGTTTGGATTCTGGGGAGCAGAAGGAATGATACAGAGAGCAGATTTGGAAACTGGGGTGCGAAAGGATCTTACAGAGCATAGAGGTTGGAGGCTGGGGTGTAGAAGCACTATTACAGACAGCAGATTTTGGAGACTGAGGTGCAGAAGGACTGTTACAAAAAGCAGATTTGGGAGACTGGGGTGCACAAGGATCGGTGCAGAGAGCAGAGTTTTCACACTGAGCTTCAGGTAGACTGTTGTAGACTGCAGATGTTGAAAACTGGGGTGCAGAAGGACTTTTGCAGAGAGCACATGTTGAAGACTGGGGTAAAAAAGGATCATTGCAGAGAGCAGATGTTGGAGACTCGTGTGCAGAAGGATTGTTACAGAGAGCAGAGGTTGTAGACTGGGGTGCAGAAAATCCCTTACAGGTAGCAGAGGTTGGATACTACGGGACAGAAGGACTGTTACAGAGAGCAGAGGTTGGAGACTGCAGAGAAGAAGGACTGTTACAGAGAGCAGAGATTGGAGCCTGGGGAGCAGAAGGAATATTACAGAGAGCAGAAATTGGAAACTGAGGTGCAGAAGAATCTTACAGAGAGCAGAGGTTGGAGACAGATGTGCAGAAAGACTTTTACAGAAAGCAGAGTTTGGAGACTGTGGTGCACAAGAATCGTTGCAGAGGAGCAGAGTTGTCAGACTGAGGTGCAGAAGGACTGTTGCAGAAAGCAGATGTTGGAGAATGGGTTGCAGAAAGATTTTGCAGAGAGCAGAAATTGGACACTGGTGTGAAATAGGATTGTAGTAGAGAGTAGAGTCTGGAGACTGGGGTGCAGAAAGATTATTACAGAAAGAAGAGTTTGGAGACTGTGGTGAAGAAGGACCATTGCAGATATCAGAGTTTGGTAACTGAGGTGAAGAATGATTGTTACAGAGAACAGTAGATGGAGCCTGGGGTGCAGAAGGACTATTGCAGAGAGCAGAGTTTGGAGACTGGGGTTTACAAGCACTGTTGCAGAGAGCAGAGGTTGGAGACTGGGGTGCAGAACGACTGTTACATTGAGCAGAGTTTGTAGTCAGGGTTGCAGAAGGATCTTACAGAGAGCAAAGTTTCGAGACTGAAGTGCAACGGGAGTATTAGAGAGGGCAGAGTTTGAAGACTGTGGTGAAGAAGGATCGTTGCAGATAACAGAGTTTTCTGAGTTGCAATAGGACTGTTGCAGAGAGCAGAGGTTGGAGACAGGGGTGCAGAAGGACTGTTGCAGAGAGCAGAGGTTGGAGACAGGGGTTCAGAAGGACTGTTGCAGAGAGCAGATGTTGAAGACTGGTGTGCAGAAGGATCTTTGCAGACAGCAGAGGTTTGAGATTGGTGTGCAGAAGGAGTGTTACGGAGAGTAGAGTTTCGAGACTGATGTGCAGAAGGATCGATGTAGAGAGCTGAGTTTTAAGACTTAGGTGCAAAAAGACTGTTGCAGAGAGCAGAGTTTGGAGACTGAGGTGCAAAAGGACTGTTACAGAGAGTAGAGGTGGGAGATTTGGGTGCAAAAAGCCTTTAACAGAGAGCAGAGGTTGGAGACTGAGTTGCAGAAGAACTCCTAGAGAGAGCAGAGTTTTTTGACAAGGTTGCAAAAGGATCTTACAAAGAGCAGAGGTTGTAGACCGATGAGCAGCAGGACTGTTACAGAAAGCAAAGGTTGGGACTGTGTTGCAGAAGGACCATCGCAGAGATCAGAGTTTGGTAACTGAGGTGAAGAAGGATTGTTACAGAGAACAGAAGTTGGAGCCTGGGGTGCAGAAGGACTCTTGCAGAGATCAGAGTTTGGAGACTGGTGTTTACAAGCACTGATGAAGAGAGCACATGTTGGAGACTGGTGTGCAGAAGGATCTTTGCAGACAGCAGAAGGTTCAGACTGGGGTGCAGAAGGAGTGTTACAGAGAGTAAAGTTTCGAGGAGACTGAGGTCCAGAAGGATCAAAGCAGAGAGCTGAGTTTAAAGACTGAGGTGCAAAAGGACTGTTGCAGAGGGCAGAAGTTGGAGACTGAGGTGCAAAAGGACTGTTAAGGAGAGTAGACGTGGGAGATTTGGGTGCAAAAGGCCTGTTATAGAGAGCAGAGGTAGGAGACTGAGGTGCAGAAGAACTCCTATAGAGAGCAGAGTTTTTAGACAAGGTTGCAAAACGATCTTGCAAAGAGCAGAGGTTGTCGACCGAGGTGCAGCAGGACTGTTACAGAGACCAGAGGTTGGACACTGGGGTGCAGAAGGATCGTAGTAGAGAGCAAAATTTTGAGACTGAGGTGCACAAGGACTGTTATAAAGAACAGAAGTTGGAGACCTGGGTGCAGAAGGCCTGTTACGGACAGAAGAGTTTTTACGAGGTATTCAGAAGTACATTTACAGAGAGTAGTTTTTGGAGTCTGGGGTGCAGAAGGACAGTTGCAGAGAGCAGATGTTAAAGACTGAGGTTTAGAAAAATTTTTACAGAGAGCAGATGTAGGAGACTGGGTTGCAGAGGGACTGTTTCAGAGGCAGAGTTTGGAGATTTGGTACAGAAGGCCTGTTGCAGAAAGCAGATGTTGGAGATTTGGGTGCAGAAAAACTGTTGCAGAGAGCAGAGTTTGTAGACTGAGGTGCGGAAAGACTCTTAGAGAGAGAAGATGTTGGAAATTGTGGTGTAGATGGACTGATACAGTAAGCAGAGTTTGGAGACTGGGGTGTAGACGGACTGTTGCAGAGAGCAGAGTTTTTAGACTGAGGTGAAGAAGCACTATTACAGAGAGCAGAGGTTGGAGAATGGGGTGCAAAAGGCCTGTTACAGAGAGCAGAGGTTGGAGACGGGGGGCAGAAAGACTGTTGCAGAGAAGAGAGTTTTCAGACTGAGGTGCAGAAGGACTATTGCAGAGAGCACATGTTGGAGACTGGGGTGCCGAAGGACTGTTGCAGAGAGCAGAGTTTGGAGACTGGGGTGCAGAAGGATCGTTGTAGAGAGCAGGGGTTGGAGACTGGGTGCAGAAGGATTGTTATACATAAAAGAGGTCGGATACTGGGGTGTAGAAGGCCTGTCACGGAGAGCGGAGTTTGGAGAAGGGGTGCAGAAGTACTTTTACAAAAAGTAGAGTTTGGAGAATGAGGTCCAGAAGGATTGTTATAGAGAACGGAGGATGGAGACTGGGTTGCAGAGGGACTGCTGCAGAGAGCAGAGGCTTGACATGGGGTGTAGATGAACTGTTGTGGAGAGCACAGGTTTGAGATTTGTGTGCAGAAGCACTGTTGCAGAGAGTAGAGGTTGGAGATTTCCTTTCAGTAGGGCTGTTACAGAGGCAGAGTTTGGAGACTTTGGTGCAGAAGGACTATTGCGGAGAGCAGATATTGGAGACTGGGTTTCAGAAGGACTGTTATAGAGAAGAGTTTCGAGACTGGGGTGCAGAATTATCGTTGCAGAGAACAGAGTTTTCAGACTGAAGTGCAGAAGAACTGTTGCAGAGAGTAGATATTGGAGACAGGGCTGCAGAAAAACTGTTGCAGAGAGCAGAGATTTGAGACTGGGGTGTAGAAGGATCGTTGTAGCGAGCAGAGGTTTGAGACCGGAGTGCAGAAGGACTGTTACAGAGAACAGAGGTTGGAGAAGGTGTGCAGAAGGACTGTTCCAGAGGGCAGAGTTTACAGACTGGGTTGCAGAAGGATCTTACAGAGAGAATATGTTGGAGACTGAGGTGCAGAAGCACTGTTACAGAGAGTAGAGTTTAGAGACTGAGGTTCAGAAAGACCGTTGTAGAGAGCAATGTTTGGAGACTGAGGTGTAGAAAGATTTTTACAGGGAGCAGCGTTTGGAGACTGGGGTGCAGAAGGACTGTTGCAGATAGCAGTGTTTGGAGACTGGGGTGCAGAAGGAATTTTGCAGTAAGCAGAGGTTTGAGACTTGGGTGCAGAAGGACTTTGACAGAGAGCAGAGTTTTTAGACTGAGGTGCAGAAGCACTTTTAAAGTGAGATTAGGTTGGAGACTAGGGTGCAGAAGGACTGATACAGAAAGCAGAGGTTGAAGACTGACTAGCAGAAGGAGCATTACAGAGAGCAGATTTTGGAGACTGCACTACAGGAGGACTGTTACAGAGAGCAGAGTTTGGAGATTGGTGTGGAGAAGGACTGTTACAGATTGCAGACCTTGGAGTCTGGGGTGCAGTAGAACTGTTGCAGAGAGCATAAGTTGGAAACTGGTGTGCAGAAGAACTGTTGCAGAGAGCAGAGGTTGCAGAAGGTGTGCAGAATGACTGTTCCAGAGGGCAGAGTTTACAGACAGGGTTGCAGAAGGATCTTACAGAGAGAATATGTTGGAGACTGAGGTGCAGAAGGACTGTTACAGAGAGTAGAGTTTAGAAACTGAGGTTCAGAAAGACCGTAGTAGAGATCAGTGTTTGGAGACTAAGGTGCAGAAAGATTGTTAAGATAGCAGGGTTGGGAGACTGGGGTGCAGAAGGACTGTTGCAGATAGCAGAGTTTGGAGACAGGTGTGCAGAAAGACTGTTGCAGATAGCAGAGTTTGGAGACTGGGGTGTAGAAGGAGTGTTGCAGAAAGCAGAGTTTGGAGACTGCGGTGCAGAAGGATTGTTACAGAAAGCACATTTTGGAGACTGGGGTGCAGAAAGATCTTTCCAGAGAGCCGAGGTTTCAGACTGAGGCTTAAAAGGACTGTTACAGAGAGCAGAGGTTTGAATCTGAAGTGCAGAAGGACTGTTACAGAAAGCAGAGGTTGGCAATTGGCGTTCAGAAAGACAGTTATAGAGAGAAGAGGTTGGAGACTGCGGTACAGAAGGACTGTTAGAGAGAGCAGATTTTGGAGACTTTGGTGTAGAAAGACTGTTGTAGAGAGCAGATATTGGACACTAGGGTGCAGAAGGACTGTTACAGAGAGCATTCTTTGGAGACTTAGGTGCAGAGGATTGTTACAGAGAGCAGAGGTTCGAGATTGGTGTGCAGAAGAACTGTTACAGACAGCAAAGGTTGGAGACTGGGGTGCAGAATGACTGTTGCAGCGAGCAGAGATTAGAGACTGAGGTGCAGAAAGCCTGTTAAAGAGAGAAGAGATTGGAGACTGAGGTGAAGAAAAATTGGTACATATAGGAGAGGTTGGAGACTGAAGTGTAGAAGGACTGTAACAGAGAGCAGAGTTTCGAAACTGGGGTGCAGAGGGATCGTTCCGGGAGCAGAGGTTGGAAACTGAGGTGCAGAGTGATCGTTGCAGTGAGCATAGGTTGGAGACTGAGGTGCAGAAGGATCGTTACAGAGAGCAGAGGTTGGAGACTGGGGTCAGAAAGACAGTTACAGAGAGCACAGTTTGGAGACTGGGGTGCAGAAGAAATATTGTAGTGAGCAGAGATTGATTGGAGATTGCGGTACAGAAGTACCGTTACAAAGAACATAGGGTGGAGACTGGAGTGCAGAAAGAATGTCACCTAGAGCAGAGTGTGGAAACTGGGGTGCAGAAGGATATTACAGAGAGCAGAGGCTGGAGACTGGGGTCAGAAGCACTGTTGCAGAAAACAGACGTTGGAGACTGTGGTGCAGAAGGATCATTGCAGAAAGCAGAGGTTGGAGAATGAGGTGCAGAAGGATCGCTACAGAGAGCGGAGTTTGGAGACCGGGGTGCAGTAGGATAGTTACAGAGAGCACAGTTTAAAGACTAGGTGCAGAAGAGATGTTGCAGAGAGCAGAGGTTGGAGATTGGGGTGCAGAAGGACTGTACCAGAGAGCAGAGGTTTGAGACTGGGGTGTTGAAGGACTGTTGCAGAGAGCAGACATTGGAGACTGGGTTTCAGAAGGATTGTTATAGAGAGAAGATGTTGGAGACTGGTGTGTAGAAATATTTTTGCAGAGAGCAGAGTTTGGAGACTGGGTTGCAGAAGGACTGTTGCAGAGAGCAGAGGTTGGAGACTGAGGTTCAGAAGGACTGTTACAGAGAGCAGAAGTTTTAGACTGCGGTGCAGAATTACTGATACGGAAAGTAGAGTTTGGAGACTGTGGTGCAGAAAGACTTTTACAGAGAGCAGAGTTTGTAGCCTGGGGTGCAGAATGACTGCTTCAGAGATGAGAGGTTGGATACTGGGGTTCAGAAGGGCCGTTGCAGAGAAATGATGTTGGAGACTGAGGTGCAGAATGACTGTTACAGAGAGCAAAGTTTGGAAAACGGGGTGCAAAAGGATCTTTCAGAGAGCAGAGGTTGGAGACTGGGGTGCTGAAGGACTGTTGCAGAGAGAAGAGGTTGGTGACTGGGGTGCAGAAAGCCTGTTACAGAGAGCAGACTTTGGTGACTGAGTTGCATAACACCTGTTACAGAGAGCAGATGTTGGAGACTGGGGTGTAGAAGGATTGTTACACATAGCACAGTTTGGAGACTGGGGTTTAGAAGGATTGTTGCAGACATCAGAGTTTTAAGACTGAGTCTTAGAATGTCTGTGACAGAGAGCAGAGTTTGGAGTCTGAGGTGCAGAAGAACTGTTTCAGAAAGCAGATGTTGGCTATTTGGGTGCAGAATGATCATTATAGAAAGTAGAGTTTGGAGACTGCGGTATAGAAGGACTGTTACAGAGAGCAGAGTTTGGAGACTGGGGTGCAAAAAGACTGTTATAGAGAGCAGACGTTGGACATAGAGGTGCAGACGGATTGTTACAGAGAGGAGACATTGGATTCTGGGGTACAGAAGGACCATTAAAGAAAGCAAAGAATAGAGACTGAGGTGCAGAAGGACTTTTACAGAGAGTAGAGGTAGGAAACTGAGGTGCAGAAGGATCATTGCAGAGAGAAGAGTTTGGAGACTGGGGTGCAGAAGGACTGTTACAGAAAGCAGAGGTTGGCAATTAAGGAGCAGATGGACCATTACAAAGAGAAGAGGTTGGAGACTGGGGTGTAGTAGGTCTGTTGCAGAGAGCAGAGGTTGGAGACATAGGTGCAGAAAGACTGTTGCAGAGAGCAGAATTTGGAGACTGAGGTGCAGAAAAACTGTTACAGAGAGCAGGGTTTGGAGACTGGTGTGCAGAAGGACTGTTGCAGATAGCAGTGTTTGGAAACTGGGGTGAAGAAGGACTGTTGCAGGGAGCAGGTGTTGGAGACATGGATGCAGAAGGACTTTTTCAGAGACTAGAATTTGGAGACTGAGGTGCAGAAGACTGTTGCAGATAGCAGAGTTTGGAGACTGGGGTGCAGAAGGACTGATACAGAAAGCAGAGGTTGGGGACTGAGGTGCAGAAGGACCATTACAGACAGCAGTGTTTGGAGACTGCAATACAGGAGGACTGTTTAAGAGAGAAGAGTTTGGAGACTGTTGTGGAGAAGAACAATTTCAGAGTGAAGACGTTTGAGACTGGTGTGCAGAAGAACTGTTGCAGAGAGTAGAGTTAGGAGACTGAGATGCAGAAAGACTGTAAAAGAGAGCAGAGTATGGAGACTGTTGTGCAGAAGGACTGATGCAGAGAGCAGAGTTTGGAGACTGGGGTGTAGAAGTCTATTACAGAGAGCAGAGGTTGAAGACTGTGTACAGAAGGGCTATTACAGAGAGCAGAATTTGGAGACTGGGGTACAGAAGGCTGTTACTGAGAGCAGAGTTTAGAGACTGGGTACAGAATGGCTGATACAAAGAGCAGAGTTTGGAGACTGGGTTGCAGAAGAATATTACATAGAAAAGAGTTTGGAGACTGTGGTGCAGAAGGATTGATACAGAGATCAGAGGTTGTCGACTGGGGTGCAGTGGGATTATTGCAGAGAGCAGAGGTTGGAGACTGGTGTGCAGAAGGATCGTTGCAGAGAGCAGAGGTTGGAGACTGGTGTGCAGAAGGATCGTTGCAGAGAGCAGAGGTTGGAGACTTGGGTGCAGAAGGACAGTTGCAGAGAGCAGATGTTGGAGACGGTGATGCAGAAGGATCGTTGTAGAGAGCAGAGATTGGAAATTGGGTTGCAGAAGGACTGTTACACAGAGCAGAGGTTGAAGACTTGGGTGCAGAAGGACTGATACAGAAAGCAGAGGTTGGAGACTTTGGTCCAGAATGAACCTTACAGAGAGCAAAGGTTGGAGACTGCAGTACAGAAGGACATTTACAGAGAGCAGAGTTTGTAGACCAGGGTACAGATGGACTGTTTCAGAGTGCAGAGGTTGGAGAATGGGATGCAGAAAGACTGTTTCAGAGAACAGATGTTAAAGACTGGGATGCAGAACAACTGTTGCAGAGAGCTGAAGTTGGAGACTGGGGTGCATAAGGATTCTTGCAGGGAGCAGAGATTGGAGACTGGGGTGAAAGAGGACTGATACAGAGATCAGAATTTGGAGATTGGGGTGCAGAAGGATCTTACAGAGAGCAGAGGTCGGAGAGTGGGGTGCAGAGGAACTGTTGCACAGAGCAGAGGTTGGAGACTGGTGTGCAGAAGTACTGTTACAGAGAGCAGAGATTGGAGACTGGGTGGCAGAAGGATCTAACATAGAGCAGTGGTTTGAGACTGAGTTGCAGAAGAAATGTTGCCAAGAGCAATGGTTGGAGAATGGGGTGCAGAAGGATTTTTGCAGGGAGCAGAGTTTGGAGACTGACATGCTGAAGGACTCTTGCAGACAACAAAGGTTGGAGATTGGGGTGCAGAAGGACAGTTGCAGAGAGCAGATGTTGGAGTCTGAGGTGCAGAAGGATTGTTACAGTGAGCAGAGGTTGCAAACTGGGGTAAATAAGGACTGTTACAGAGATAAGAGTTAGGACACTGGGGTTCACAAGGATCTTTCAGAGACAAGAGGTCGGAGACTGCGGTGCAGACGAACTGTTGCACAGAGCAGAGGTTTGAGACTGGGGTGCAGAAGGACTGTTACAGTGTAAAGAGTTTGGAGTCGGGGTTGCACAAAGATCTTACATAAAGCAGAGGTTGGAGACTGAGGTGCAGGAGAAATGATACCCAGAGAAGAGGTTGGAGACTGGGGTGCAGAAGGACTGTTGCCGAGAACAGATGTTGGAGATTGTCATACACAAGGACCATTGCAGAGAGCAGAGGTTGGAGACTGGGGTAAAAAAGGAATGTTACAGAGAGCAGAGTTAGGAAACTGGGGTGTAGAAGAATCTTACAGAGAACAGAGGATGTAGACTGGGGTGCAGAAGGACTGTTACAGAGAGTAGAGGTTTGAGACTGAGTTGCAGAATAACTGTTTCAGAAAGCAAAATTTAAAGACTGTGGTGTACAAGGATCCTTGCAGAGAGAAGAGTTTTCAGACTGATGTCAGAAGGACTGGTGCGGAGAGCAGAGGTTTGAGACTGGGGTGCAAAAGGATCATTGCAGAGAGCAGAGGCTATAGACTGGGGTACAGTAGGACCATTGCAGAGATCAGTGTTTGGGATCTGAGGTGCAGAAGGATTGTTTAAGTAAACAGAAGTTGTGTACTAGGGTGCAGAAGGACTGTTGCAGAGAGAAGAGGTTTCAAACTGGGGTTTAGAAAGACTGTGACAGAGAGCAGAAGTTGGAGACTGGGGCGCAGAATTACTGTTACAGAGAGCAGAGTTTGGAGACATGGTTGCAGAATAATCTTACAGAGAGCAGAGGTTGGAGACTGAGGTGGAACAGGACTGTTACAGAGAGCAGAGTTTGGAGACTGGGGTGCAGAAGGATCGTTGCAGAGAACCGAGTTTTCAGACTGAGGTGCAGAAGGACTGTTGGAGTTTACAGATGTTGGAGACTGCGGTGCAGAAGGATCTTTGTAGAGATCAGAGTTTTGAGACTGGGGTGCAGAAGGACTGTTACAGAGAACAGAGGTTAAAGACTTCGGTGCAGAAGGCCTGATACAGAGAGCAGAGTTTGGTGAAGGAATGCAGAACGACTGTTATAGAGGGCAGAGTTTAAAGACTGGGTTGCAGAAGGATCGTACAGAGAGCAGAAGTTGGAGACTGAGGTGCAGAAGGACTGTTACAGAAAGTAGAGGTTGGAGACTGAGATGCAGAAAGACCATTGCAGAGAGAGAGTTGGAGACAGAGGTTAAGAAGGATTTTTACATAGAGCAAAGTTTGGAGTCTTTGGTGCAGAAGGACTGTTGCAGATAGCAGAGTTTGGAGAATGGGGTTAAGAAGGACTGTTGCAGGGAGCAGGTGTTGGAGACTTTGGTGCAAAAGGACTGTTGCAGAGAGCAGAATTTGGAGACTGAGTTGCAGAAGGACTGTTATAGAGAGCAGAGGTTGGAGACTGGTGTTCAGAAGGACTGATACAGAAAGCAGAGGTTGGAGACTGGGATGAAAAAGGACCGTTGCAGAGAGCACAGTTCAGAGACTGCAATAAAGGAGGACTGTTACAGACAGCAGAGGTGGAAGAATGGTTTATAGAAGAACTGTTTCAGAGTTCAGATATTGGAGACTGGGGTGCAGAAGGACCATTACAGGGAGCAGAGTTTAGAGACTGTGGTACAAAAAGACTGTTACAGAGAGCAGAGGTTGGAGACTGGGGAGGAGAAGGACTGATGCAGAGAACAGATGTTGGAGACTGGGTTGCAGCAGGACTGTTGAAGAAAGCAGAGTTTGTAGACTGGTTTGGAGGAGGACTGTTTCAGAGAGCAGATGTTGGAGACTAGGGTGCATAAGGATCTTTGCAGAGAACAGAGGTTTGAGACAGGGGTGCAGAAGGACGGTGGCAGAGAGCAGTTGTTGGATTCTGAGGTGCAGAAAAACAGTTATAGAGAGCAGAGGTTGGAGACTGGGGTGCAGAAGGATCGTTGAAGAGAGCAGAAGTTGGACACTGAGTTGCAGAGGAATCATTGAAGAGAGAAGAAGTGGAGACTGGGCTGCAGAAGAATCCTTACAGAGAGAAGAGGTGGGAGACTGCGGTGCAGAAGGACTGTTACAGAGAGCACAGGTTGAAGACTGGGGTGCAGAAGGAATGTTGCAGAAAGCAGAGGTTGGAGACTGGGGTTTAGAAGGACTGTTGCATAGAGCAGAGGTTTGAGACTGAGATGCAGAAGGACTGTTACACAGAGCAGACTTTGGAGACTGGGGTGAAGAATTATGATACAGAAAGCAGAGGTGTGAGAATGGGGTGTAGAAGGACCGTTACAGAGTGCAGAGAATGCAGACTGGCGTGCAGAAGGAGTGTTTCAGAATGCAGAGTTTGGAGACTGGGGTACATAAGACCTGCTACAGAGAGCAGAGGTTTCAGACTGGGTTGCAGAACTACTGTTATAGAGAGCAGAGTTTTGAGGCTAGATTGCAGAAGGATCTTACAGAGAGGAATGGTTGGTGACTATGGTGCAGGACGAATGTTACAGAGAGCAGTGATTGGAGACTGGGGTGCAGAAGGATAGTGCAGAGAGCAGAGGTTTCAGACTGAGGTGCAGAAGGCCTGTAACAGAGAGCAGAGGATGGAGACTGAAGTGCAGCAGGACTCTTACAGAGAGCAGAGTTTTGTGACTGAGGTGCAGAAAGACTGTTACAGAAAGCAGAGGTTGGAAATTGGGGTACAGAGGGACCGTTACAGAGAGCAGAGGTTGGAGACTTGGGTGAAGAAGGACTGTTGCAGAGAGCAGTCGTCGGAGACTGATGTGTGGAATGATCTTTGCAGAGAGAAGAGTTTTGAGACTGGGGTGCAGAAGGCCTGTTAAAGAGAGCAGAGGTTGAAGACTGGGATGCAGAAAGAGTGTTATAGAGAGCAGAGTTAGGAGACTGGGTGGCAGAAGTATCTTACAGAGAACAGAGTTTGGAGACTGAGGTGAAGGAGGACTGTTACAGAGAGCAGTGGTTGAAGACTGGGGTTCTGATGGATCATGCAGAGAGAAAACGTTTCAGGCTGAGGTGTACATTGACTGTCACAGAGAGCAGAAGTTTGAGACTGAGGTACAGAAGGACTGTTACAGAGAGCAAATTTTGGAGACTGTGTTGCAGAAGGATCTTACATAGAGCAGAGTTTGGAGACTGAGGTGCAGAAGGACTGTTACAGAGAGCAGATGTTGAAGTCTGGGGTGCAGAATGATTGTTGGAGAGAGCAAAATTTTCAGACTGAGGTGCAGAAGGACTTTTGCAGAGAGCAGATGTTGGAGACTGGGGTGCAAAAGGTTTGTAGCAAAGAGCAGAAGGTGGAGACTGCAGTACAGAAGAACTGTTACAGAGAGCAGAGTTTTGACACTAGGGTACACAAGGAGTTTTTCAGAGAGCAGATGTTGGATTCTTTTGTTCAGAAGGACTGTTGCAGAGAGCAGAAGTTGGAGAATGGGTTGAAGAATGACTTTTCCTGAGAGCAGAGGTTGGAGACTGAGGTGCAGAAGGACGGACAAAGAAAGCAGTGTTTGAGGACTGGCGTGCAAAAGGACCTATACAGAGAGCAGAGTTAGGAGACTGCGGTACAGAAGGACTGTTACAGAGAGCAGAGTTAGGAGACTGCGGTACAGAAGGACTGTTACAGAGAGCAGAGTTCTGAGACTGGAGAGCAGAATGAGTGTTGCAAAGAACAGAGGTTGGAGACTGGGGTGCAGTAGGACCATTGCAGAAAGCAGAGGTTGGAGACTGGCGTGGAGAAGGAATACTACAGAGAGCAGAGTTTGGAAACTGGGGTCAGAAGGATCTTTCAGAGAGCAGAGGTTGGAGACTAGGGTGCAGAAGGATCGTTGCAGAGAACAGAGTTTGGACACTGGGGAGCAGAAGGACTGTTGCAGAGAGCAGATGTTGGAGTCTGGGGTGCAAAAGGACTCTTTCAGAGAGCAGAGGTTGAAGACTGAGGTGGATATGGACTGTTACAGAGAAGAGAGTTTGGAGAGTGGGTTGCAGAAAGCCTGTTGCAGAGAGCAGAGGTTTAAGACTGAGGTCAAGAAGGATCATTGCAGAGAGCAGAGTTGGAGACTGGGCTGCAGAAGGACTGTTACACTGAGCACATCTTGCAGACTGGGTTGCAGAAGGAATTTTGCAGACAGCAGAGGTTAGAGACTGGGGTGCATAAGGACTGTTGCAGATAGCAGAGTTTGGATATGAGGTGAAGAGGGACAGTTACATAGAGCAGAGTTTGTAGACTGGGGTTCAGAAGGACTGATACAGAAAGTAGAGGTTGGAGACTGGGGTGCAGAAGGACCATTACATAGGGAAGAGTCTGGAGACTGCGGTACGGAAGGACTGTTACAGAGGTTGGCGACTTGGGTGCATAAGGAGTGTTGCAAATAAAAGAGTTAGGAGACTGAGGTGAAGAAGGACTGTTACAAAGAGCAGAGTTTTTAGACAAGGTTGCAGAAGGATCTTACTGAGAGCAGAGGTTGTAGACCAAGGTGAAGCAGAAGTGTTGCAGAGAGCAGATGTTGGAAACTGGGATTCAGAATAATTCTTTCAGATAGCAGAGGTTGACACTGGGGTGCAGAAGGACAGTTACACAGAACAGAGGTTGAAGACTGAGGTGAAGAAGGACACTTACAGAGAGCAGATGTGGGATACAGGGGTGCAGGACTGATACAAAGCAGAAGTTGAAGACTGAGGTACAGAAGGACTGTTATACAGAGCAGAGGTTGGAGACTCGGGTGCAAAAGGATTATTGCAGAGAGCAGAGTTTTCAGACT
Source organism: Ictidomys tridecemlineatus (assembly GCF_052094955.1). Taxonomy (NCBI): domain Eukaryota; kingdom Metazoa; phylum Chordata; class Mammalia; order Rodentia; family Sciuridae; genus Ictidomys; species Ictidomys tridecemlineatus. The sequence continues at coordinate 15,640 of NW_027526169.1, forward strand.
GAGGTACAGAAGAGCTGTTGCAGAGAGCACAGGTTGGAGACTGGGATGCAGAAGGACTGATACATAAAGCAGAGGTTGGAGACTCGAGTGTATAAGTACCCTTACAGAGAGCAGAGGTTGGAGAATGCAGTACAGAAAAACTATTATAGAGAGCACAGTTATAGACTCGGGTGGATAATGACTGTTGCAGAGAGCAGATGTTTGAGCCTGGGGTACAAATGGACTGTTGCAGAGAGCAGATGATCGAGACTGGGATGCAGAAGGATCATTCCAGAGAGCAGAGTTTGGAGATTTGCGTGCAGAAGGCCTACATAAGAGAGCAGATTTGGAGACTGGCGTGCAGAAGGCCTGTTACAGAGAGGAGAGCTTGGAGACTGGGGTGCAGAAGGACTGGTACAGAGAGTAAATTTTGAAGAAAGGGTTGCTTAAGAATCTTACAGAGAGCAGAGGTTGTTGACTAAGGTGCAGGTGTACTGTTACAGAGAGCAGTGGTTGGAGACTGCGGTGCAGTAGGAAAGTGGAGAGGAGAGGTTCCAGACTGAGGTGCAGAAGTACTGTTATAGAGAGCAGAGGTTGGAGATTTAAGTATAGAAGGACTGTTACGGAGAGCAGAGTTTAAAGACTGAGGTGCAGTAAGACTGTTACAGAAAGCAGAGGTTCGAAATTGGGGTTACAGAGAGCAGAGGTTAGGGACTACGGTATAGAAGGACTGTTATAAAGATCAGAGGTGGGAAACTTGGTTACAAAAAGACTGTTACAGAAAGAAAAGGTTGGAGACTGAGGGGAAGAAGGATAGACACAGAGAGCAGAGTTTGGAGAATGGGGTTCAGAAGGACTGATACAGAAAGCAGAGTTTGGAGACTGAGTTGCAGAAGGACCGTTACAGAGAGCAGAGTTTGGTGAATGCGGTACAGAAGGACTGTTACAGAGAGCAGATATTGGAGACTGGGGAGCAGAAGGACTGTTGCAGAGGACAGAGTTTGGAGACTGGGGTGCCGCAGGACCCTTGTAGAAAGCAGAGTTTGGCGACTAGGGTGGAGAAGGAATGTTAGAAAGAGCAGAGTTCTTTCTGGAGTGCAGAAAGATCTTACAGAGAGCAGAGGTTGGAGACTGGGGTCCAGAAAGATCGTTGCAGAGAGCATAGTTTGCAGACTGGGGTGCAGAAGGCTGTTGCAGAGAGCAGAGGTTGGAGATTGAGGAGCAGAAGGACTGTTACAGAGAGCAAATGTTAATGTCTGGGGTTCAGATGGATCTTACAGAAAGCAGATGACGAAGACTGATGTGCAGAAGGATGGTAACAGACAGTAGAGATAGGAGACTGGGGTGCAGGAGGTTTGTTTCAGGCAGCAGAGTTTTCAGACTGTGGTGCAGACGGACTGTTGCAGAGACGAGATGTTGAAGACTGGGGTGTAGAAGGACTGTTGCAGAGAGCAGATGATGGAGACTGGGATGCAGAAGGAACGTTGCAGAGAACAGAGTTTGCAGACTGAGGTGCAGAATGATTGTTACAGAGAGCAAAATTTGGAGACTGGGGTGCAGAAAGACTGTTGCAGAGAGCAAATGTTTGAGACTGCAGTGCAGAGGACTGTTGCAGAGAGCAGAGGTTGGAGACTGGTGTACAGAAGGACTGTTGCAGAGAGCAGAGTTTGAAGATTAAGGTGCAGAAGGACCCTTCGAGCAGAAGTTAGAGACTGGGCTTCAGAAGGACTGATACAGAAAGCAGAGACTCTAGTATGAGGTGCAGAAAGTACGTTACAGAGAGTAGAGTTTGGAGAATGCAGTACAGAAGGACTGTTGCAGAGAGCAGAATTTAGAGACTGAAGTGCAGAAGGACTTTTGCAGAGAGCAGAGGTTGGAGACTGAGGTGCAGAAGTCCTGTTACATAGAAAAGAGGTTGGAGACTGGGGTGCAGAAGGATCTTTGCAAATATCAGAGCTTGGAGATAGGGGTGAAGAAGGATCTTACAGATAGCAGAAGTTAGAGACTGAGGTGCAGAGGGACCTTTGCAGGGATCAGAGGTTTGAGACTGGGGTGCAGTAGGATCATTGCAGAGAGCAGAGGTTAAAGACTGGGGTGCAGAAGGATCATTCCAGAAAGCAGAGTTTGGAAACTTGCGTACAGAAGGCCTGCATAAGAGAGCAGATTTGAAGACTGGCATGCAGAAGGCCTGTTACAGAGAGGAGAGTTTTGAGACTGGGGTGCAGAAGGACTGGTACAGAGAGCAGATTTTGAAGCAAGGGTTGCTTAAGAATCTTACAGAGAGCAGAGGTTGGAGACTAAGGTGCAGGTGGACTGTTACAGAGAGCAGTGGTTGGAGACTGGCGTGCCGAAGGATCGTGGAGAGGAGAGGTTTCAGACTGAGGTGCAGAAGTACTGTTACAGAGAGCAGAGGTTGGAGATTAAGGTATAGAAGGACTGTTACGGAGAGCAGAGTTTAAAGACTGAGGTGCATACAGAGTGTTACAGAAAGCAGAGGTTGGAAATTGGGGTGCAGAAGGACCGTTACAGAGAGCAGAGGTTAAAGACTATGGTATAGAAGGACTGTTACAGAGATAAGAGGTGGGAGACTTGGTTACAGAAGGACTGTTACAGAAAGCACAGGTTGGAGACTGAGGTGAAAAAGGATAGACACAGAAAGCAGAGCTTGAAGACAGGGGTGCAGAAGGATCTTACAGAGAGCAGAAGTTAGAGACTGAGATGCAGAAGGACTGTTGCAGAGATCAGAGGTTGGAGACTGGGGTGCAGTAGAATCATTGCAGAGAGCAGAGGTTGGAGATTGGGATGCAGAAGGATCATTGCAGAGAGCAGAGTTTGGAGACTGGGGTGCAGAAAGCCTGGTACAGAGAGTAGAGTATGGAGACGTGCGTGCAGACAGCCTGTTACAGAGAGGAGAGGTTGGAGACTGGGGTGCAGAAGGACTGTTATAGAGACCAGAGTTCGGAGACTGCGTTGCTTAAAGATATCATAGAGAGCAGAGGTTAGAGACTGATGTGCAGGTGTACTGTTACAGAGAGCAGTGGTTGGAGACTGGGGTGCAGAAAGATCATGCAGAGAGCAGATGTTTCAGACTGAGGTGCAGAAGGACTATTACAGGGAGCAGAGGTTGGAGACTGAGGTGTAGAAGGACTGTTACAGAGAACAGAGTTTGGAGACTGAGGTGTAGAAGGACTGTTACAGGAAGCAGAGGTTGGAAATGGGCGTGCAGAAGGACCATTAAAGAGAGCAGATTTTGGAGACTGCGGTTTAGGACTGTTCCCGAGACCAGAGGTTGGAGACTGGGATGCAGAAGGACTCATACAGAGAGCACAAGTTGGAGACTGAGGTGCAAACGGATGGATACAGAAAACAGAGGTTGGAGACTGGGGTTCAGACAGCCTGATACAGAAAGCAGAGTTTGGAGACAGGGGTATAGAAGAACCGAAACAGAGAGCAGAGGTTGGACACTGCGGTACAGAAGGACTGTTACAGAGAGTAGATCTCAGAGACTGTGGAGCAAAAAGACTATTGCAGAGAGAATAGGTTGGAGAATTAGGTGCAGAAACACTGTTACAGAGAGCAGAGTTTAGAGACTGGGCTGCAGAAAGACTGTTACAGAGACCAGAGTTTGGAGACTGGGGTGCAGAAGGACTGTTACAGAGAGCAGAGGTTGGAGAATGGGGTTCAGATGGATCTTACAGAGAGCAGAGTTTGGAGACTGGTGTGCAAAACGATTGTTGAAGAGAGCAGATGTTGGAGACTGATGTGGAGAAAAATCATTGCAGAGAGAAGAGGTTGGAGACTGGGGTGCAAAAGGCCTGTTACACAGAGCAGAGGTTGGAGACTGCGTTGCAGAAGTCATATTACAGAGAGCAAAGGTTGGAGACTATTGTGCAGATGGACTGTTACAGAGTGCAAAGTTTAAATTCTGGGTTGCAGAAGGATCAAACAGAGGGCAGAATTTGGAGACTGAGGTGCAGAAGGACTGTTACAGAGAGAAAAAGTAGGAGACTGGGGTGCAGAAGGGTCGTTGCAGAGAGTAGAGTTTTCAGACTGAGGTGAAGAAGTACTGTTGCAGAGAGCAGGTGTTGGTAACTAGCGTCCAGAAGGACTGTTGTGGAAAGCAGAGCTTGGATACTGGGGTGCAGAAGGACTGTTACAGAGAGCAGAGTTTGGAGTCTCGGGTTCAGAAGGACAGTTTCAGAGAGCAGAGGTTAAATACAGGGGTGCAGAAGGATCTTACAGAGAGCAGAATTTGGAGACTGAGATGCAGAAGGACTATTTCAGAGATCAGAGTTTGGAGACTGAGGTTCAGAAGGACTCTCACAGAGAGCAGAGTTTGGAAACTTGGGTACAGAAGGACTGATACAGAAAACAGCGTTTGGAGTCTGGGGTGCAGAAAGACCGTTACAGAGAGCAGAGGTTAGATACTGCAGTACAGGAGGAATGTTACAGAGAGCAGTGGTTGAAGACTGGAGTGCAGAAGTACTGTAGCAGAGAGCAGATTTTGGTAACTAGGGTACAGAAGGACTGTTGCAGAGAGCAGAGTTTGGAGACTGGGCTGCAGAATGACTCTTACGGAGAGCAGAGTTTGGAGTCTGGGGTGCAGAATGATTTTACAGAGAGCAGAATTTGAAGACTGAGGTGCAGAAGGACTGTTGCAGAGATCAGAAGTTGGAGTGTGGGGTGCAGTACGATCATTGCAGACAGCAAGTTTGGAGACTGGGGTTCAGAAGGATCGTTGCAGAGAGCAGAGTATGGAGAGTAGGGTGAAGAAGGCCTGCTATAGAGAGCAGAGTTTCGAGACTGGAGTGCACAAGGCCTGTTACAGAGAGGAGAGGTTGGAGACTGGGGTGCAGAAAAACTGTTACAGAGAGCAGAGTTTGGAGACTGGTTGGTTGAAGGAACTTACAGAGAGCAGATGTTGGAGACTGAGGTGCAGGTGGACTGTTACAGAGAGCAGTGGTTGGAGACTGGTGTGCAGAAGAATCGTGGAGAGAAGAGGTTTAAGACTGACGTACAACAGTTACTAATGGAGCATTACGTAAAAATGTGGATATGTAACAGATGTGATTCTGCAATCTGTATTTGGGGTAAAATTGGGAGTTCACAACCAACTTGAATCTAATGTATGAAACATGATATGTCAAAAGCTTTGTAATATTTTGTACAACCAATAAAAAAAAGGATCACTACAGAGAGCCGAGGGTGGAGACTGGGGTGCAGCAGGACAGTTGCAGAGAGCACTGGTTGGAGACTGGGGTGCAGAAGAAATGTTGCAGAGAGCAGAGGTTTGAGACTGGGGTGAAGAAGGATTGTAGCGGAGAGTAGAGGTTGGAGACTGGGGTGCAGAAGGACTGTTGCAGAGAGCAGATGTTGGAGACTGTGATGCAGAAGGATCGTTGCAGAGAGCAGAGTTTGGAGACTGGGGTCTAGAAGGACCCTTGCAGAGAGAACAGCTTGGAGACTGGGGGGCAGAAGGACTGTTGCAGAGAGCAGAGGTTGGAGACTGAGGTGCAGAAGGACTTTTACAGAGAGTAGAGGTTTGAGACAGGGGTGCAGAATAACTGATATGGAAAGTAGAGTTTGGAGTCTCCGGTGCAGAAGGACCATTACAGACAGCAGAAGTTGGAGACTGTGGTACAGAAGAACTGTTACAGATAGCAGAGTTTTGAGCCTGGGGTGTAGAAAGACTTTTGCTGAGAACAGAGGTTAAAGACTGGGGTCCAGAAGAAGTGCTGCATAGAGCAGAAGTTGGAGACTTAGTTGAAGAAGGACTGTTATAGAGAGCAAAGTTTGGAGACCGGGGTGAAGAAGGATCTTACAGAGAGCAGAGGTTGGAGACTGGGGTGCAGAATAACTGATATAGAAAGTAGAGTCTGGAGACTGCGGTGCAGAATTAACGTTACAGACAGCAGAGTTTGGAGACTACAGTACAGAAGAACTGTTACAGAGAGCAGAGTTTGGAGCCTGGGGTGCAGAAAGACTGTTGCAGAGAACAGAGGTTGGATACTGGGGTGCAGTAGAACCATAGCAGAGAAAAGTATTTGGAGACTGAGGTGCAGAAAAACTGTTTTAGAGAGCAAAGTTTGGAGGCCGGGGTGAAGAAAGATCTTACAGAGGGCAGAGGTTGGAGACTGGGGTGCAGAAGGACTGTTTCAGAGAGCAGTGATTGGAGACTGAGGTGGAGAAAGATCATTGCAGAGAGAAGACGTTGGAGACTGGGGTGCATTAGGCCTGTTACAGAGAGCAGAGTTTGGAGACTGGGGTGCAGAAGACCTGTTACAGAGAACAGAGGTTGGAGACTGGTGTGCAGAAGGATTGTTTCAGATATCAGAGGATTGAGACTGAAGTGCAAAAGGACATTTACAGAGAGGAGAGGTTGGAGACTGGGGTGCAGAAGGATCATTGCGGAGAGCAGAGGTTGGATTCTGAGGGGAAGAAGGATCGTTGCAGAGAGTAGAGTTTTAAGACTGTGGTAGATCGTTACAGAGAGCAGAGGTTGGAGACTGGGGTGCAGAAGGACAGTTACAGAGAGCACAGATGAAGACTGGGGTGCAGAAGAAATGTTGCAGAGAGCAGAAGTTGGAGACTGGGGTGCAGAAGGACTCTTACTGAGAGCAGAGGTTGAAGACTGGGGTGCAGAAGAACTGATACAGAAAGCTGACGTTGGAGGCTGGGGTGCAGAAGGACCGTTACAAAGAGCAGAATTTTGAGACTGCGGTACAGAAGGACTGTTACAGAGAGCAGAGTTAGGATACTGGTGTGCAAAAGGACTTATCCAGAAAGCATAGGTTGGAGAATGGGGTTCAGAATGCCTGTTACAGTGAGCAGCGGTTGGAGACTGAGGTGCTGAAGGTTCATTACACAGAGCAGAGGTTGGACACTGAGGTGCAGAAGGACTGTTACAGAGAGAAGCGTTTGGAGACTGGGGTGCAGAAGGATTCTTACAGAGAGCAGAGGAAGGTGACTGGGGTTCAGAAGGACAGTTACAGAGAGCAGAGGATGGAGACTGAGGTGAAGAAGGATCGTTGCAGAGAGAAGAGGTTGGAAACTTAGTTTTCAGAAGGCCTCTTACAGAGTGTAGAGTTTGGAGAGTGGGGTGCAGAAGGTTTGTTACAGAGAGCAGAGGTTGGAGACTGGAGTGCAGAAGAAATTTTGCAGAGAGCAGAGTTTTGAGACTGGGGTGAAGAAGGACTGTAGCGGAGAGCAGAAATTTGAGACTGGGGTGCAGAAAAACTGTTGCAGAGAGCAGACATTGGAGACTGGAATGCAAAAAGATTCTTGCAGAGAGCAGTGGTTGGAGACTGGGGTGTAGAGGGACTGTTGCAGAGGAAAAAGCTTGGAGACTGGGTTGCAGAAGGACAGTTGCAGAGAGCAGAGGTTTGAGATTGAGGTGCAGACGGACTGTTACAGAGAACAGAGGTTGAAGACTGGTGTGAAGAAGGATCGTTGCAAAGAGCAGAGGTTTCAGACTGAGGATGAGAAGGACTGTTACAGAGAGCAGAGGTTGGAGACTGGGGTGCAGAAGGACTGTTAGAGAGAGCAGAGTTTGGAGACTGGTGTGCAGAAGGACCGTTGCAGAGAGAAGAGTTTAGAGACTGGAGTGCAGAAGTACTTTTTCAGAAAGCAGAGGTTGGCAATTCGCGTGTAGAAGAACCATTATAGAGAGAAGAGATTGGAGACTGCGTTACAGAAGGACTGTTACACAGAGCAGAGTTTGGAGACTGGGGTGCAGAAGGACTTTTAAAGAGAGCAGAGTTTGGATACTTGGGTGCAGATGAACTGCTACAAAGAGCAGAGATTGGAGACTGAGATGAAAATAATATTCCAGAGAGCAGAGTCTGGAGACTGGGGTGCAGAAGCACTGTTGCAGAGAATAGAGGTTAAAGTCTGAGGAGCAGAAGGATAGTTGCAGAGAGAAGAGTTTGGAGACTGGGGTGCAGAAAGAGTGTTACAGAAAGAAGAGGCTGGCAATTGGGGAGCAGAAGGATTGTACAAAGAGAAGATGTTGGAGACTGCGATACAAAATGACTGTTACAGAGAGCAGAGGTTGGAGACTGAGTAGAAGAAGGATCCTTTCAGAGAGCAGATGTTGGAGACTAGAATCCACAAGGACTGTTACAGAGAGCAGAGGTTTGAGACTAAGTTGTAGATGGATCGTTACAGAGAGCAGAGGTTGGAGACTGGGGTGCAAAAGGACCGTTAGTGAGAGCAGAGGTTTGAGACTGAGGTGCAGAAGGACATTTACAAAGAGCAGAGGTTGGAGACTGGGGTGCAGAAGGATTCTTACAGAGAGCATAGGATGGAGATTGGGGTGCAGAAGGAGTGATACAGACAGCAGAGTTTGGAGATTGGAGTGCAGAAAAACTGTATAGAGAGCAGAGTTTGGAGACTGGGGTGTAGAAGGCCTTTTACAGAGATAAGAGTTTGGAGACTGAGGTGCAGAAGGATTGTTACATAGAGCAGAGGTTGGAGACTCTTGTGCAGAATGACTGTTACTGAGAGCAGAGTTTCGATACTGTGGTGCAGAAGAACTGTTACAGAGAGCAGAGTTTGGAGACTGGTGTGTAGAAGGCCTGTTACAGAGATCAGAGTTTGGAGACTGAGGTGCAGAAGGATTGGTACAGAGAGGAGAGGTTGGCGACTGAGGTAGAGATGGACTGTTACAGAGAGCAGAGGTTGGAAACTGGGGTGCAGAAAGATCGTTGCAGAGAGAAGACGTTCGAACCTGAGGTGCAGAAGGGTCGTTCAGAGATCAGAGTTTGGAGACTGAAGTGCAGAAGGATTTTTGTGGAGAGCAGAGCATGGAGTCTGGGGTCAGAAACAAAGTTACAGAAAGCACACTTCGGAGACTGGGGAGCAGAAGAAATGTTGCAGAGAGCAGAGGTTTGAGACTGAGGTCCAGAAGGATTGTAACAGAGATAAGAGTGTGGAGTCTGGGGTGAAGAATGAGTGTTACAGAGAGCAGAATTTTGAGATTGGGGTGCAGAAGAACTGTTACCAAGAGCAGAGTTTAGAGACTGGGGTGCAGAATGACTGTTGCAGAGAGCAGAGTTTGAAGAAGGAGGTGCAGAAGGACTGTTAAAGAGAGCAGAGGTTGAAAACTGGGATGCAGAAGTAACGTTGCAGAGAGCAGAGCTTGGAGCTTGGGGGAAAAAGGATGGTTGCAGAGAGAAGATGTTGGAGACTGGGGTGAAGAAGGACTGTTACAGAGAGCAGAGATTAAAGACTGAGGTGAAGAAGGATCGTTTAAGAGAGTAGAGGTTGGAGACTGTGGTGCAGAAGGACCGTTACAGATTGCAGAGGTTGGATAGTGAGGTGCAGAAGAACTTTTACAGAGAGGAGAGGTTGGAGACTGTTGTGACAAAGGATTCTTACAGAGAGCAGTGGATGGAGACTGGGGTGCAGAAAAAGTTTTACAGAGAGCAGAGTTTGGAGATTGGGGTTCAGAAGAACTTTTAAAGAGAGCAGACATTGGAGACTGGGGTACAGAAAGATCGTTACAGAGAGCAGAAGTTGGAGACTTAGGTGCAGAAGGATCGCTACAGAGAGCAGAGTTTGGAGACAAGGATGCAGTAGGATAGTTACAGAAAGCACAGGTTGAAGACTGGGGTGCAGAAGAAATGTTGCAGAGAGCAGAGGTTGGAGACTGGGATGCAGGAGGACTGTAGCAGAGAACAGAGGATGGAGACTGGGGTTTAGAAGGACTGTTGCAGAGAGCAGACGTTGGAGGCTTGGATGCAGAATCATCCTTGCAGAGAGCAGAGGTCGGATCCTGGGAAGCAGAGGTCCGTTGCAGAGTGATGAGATTGGAGACTGAGGTGCAAAAGGACTGTTGCAGAGAGCAGAGTTTGGAGACGTGGGTGCATAAGGACTGATGCAGAGAGCAGAGTTTGGAGACTGTGGTGCAAAAGGACTGATACAGAGAACAGAGGTTGGATACTGGGGTGCAGAAGGATCGTTGCAGAGAGCAGAGTTTAGAAACTATTGTGCAGAAGGATCGTTACACAGAGCAGAGTTTGGTCCTGGGGTGTAAAAAGACTGCTGCAGAGAACAGAGGTTGGAGGCTGAGGTGTAAAAGGACTGATACAGAGAGCAGAGGTTGGAGACTGGGGTGCAGAAGAACTGATACACAAAGCAGAGGTTGGAGACTGGGGTTCAAAAGGACCATTACAGGGAGCAGAGTTTGGAGACTGCAGTAGAGAAGAACTTTTACAGAGAGCAAAGTTTGGAGATCGGGGTGCAGAAGGACTGTTGCAGAGAACACAGGGTGGATTCTGGGGTGCAGAAAGACCGTTGCAGAGAGAAGAGGTTGGAGACTGAGGTGCAGAAGGATTGTTACAGAGAGCAGAGGTTAAAGACTGGAGTCCAGAAGAACTGTTGCAGAGAGCAGAGTTTGGAGACTGAGGTGAAGAAGAATCGTTACAGAGAGAACAGGTTGGAGACTGGGGTGCAGAAGGCCTGTTACAGAGAGCAGAGGTTGGAGACTGGGTGCAGAAGAGGCCTTCTACAGAGAGCAGAGTTTGGAGACTGGGGTGCAGAAGGAATGTTACAGATAGCACAATTTCGAGACTGCGTTGCACAAAGATCTTACAGAGAGCATTTTGGAGACTGAGGTTCTGAAGGACTATTACAGAGAGCAAAGGTTGGAAACTGGGGTGCAGAAGGATTGTGGTAGAGAGCAGAGTTCTCAGACTTAGGTGCAGAAGGACTGTTGCAGAGAGCAGATGTTAAATCCTGGGGTGCAGAAGGACTATTGCAGAGAGCAGAATTTGGAGACCGCGGTGCAGAAGGAACGTTGCAGAGAGCAAAGGTTGGAGACTGGAGTGCAGAAGGCCTGTTACAGAGAGCAAAGGTTGAAGACTAAGGTGCAGAAGGCCTATTACAGAGAGCAGAGTTTGGAGACTGGGGTGCAGAAGGACTGTTACATAGAGCAGCATTTGGAGAATGCGTGGCAGAAAGATCTTACAGAGAATAGAGGTTGGAGACAGAGGTGCAGAAGGATTTTTACAGAGAGTAGAGGGTGGAGACTGGGGTGCAGAGGGAGTGTTACAGAGAGCAGAGTTTGGATATTTGGGTGCAGAAGAACTGTTAATGAGAGCAGAGGTTGGAGACTGGGGTGCAGCAGGACTGTTGCAGAGAGCAGAGTTTGGAGAGTGAGGTTCAAAAGGACTGTTACAGAGAGCAGAGTTTGGAAACTGGGGTGTATAAGGACCTTTGCTGTGAGCAGAGATTGGAGCCTGGGGAGATGAAGGATCGTTCCAGAGAGAAAATGTTGGAGCCTGGAGTGCAGAAGGACTGTTAAAGAGTGAAGAGGTTGGATACTGAGGTGCAGAAGGACTTTTACAGAGTGCAGAATTTGGAGATGAGGTGCAGAAGGATCGTTACAAAGAGAAGAGGTTGGAGACTCTGTTGCAGAAGGACTGATACAGAGATCAGAGTTTGGAGACTGGGGTGCAGGAGGATCATTGCAGAGAGCAGAGGTTGGAAACTAAGGTGCAGAAGGATCGTTACACAGAGCAGATTTTGGTTACTGGGGAGTAAAACGACTGCTGCAGAGAGCAGAGCTTAAAGCATGGGGAGAAGAAGGATGGTTGCAGAGAGCAGATGTTGGAGACTGGGGTGCAGAATGAGTATTAAAGAGAGCAGAGGTTGGAGACTGAAGTGAAGAGTGATCATTTCTGAGTGCAGAGTTTTGAGACTGGGGTGCAGAGGACTGCTACAGATTGCAGAACTTCGAGACTAAAGAGCAGAATGAATTTTAAAGAGAAGGGACGTTGGAGACTGGGGTGCAAAAAGATTCTTATAGAGAGCAGAGAATGGAGACTGGGGTGCAGAAGGATAATTGCAGAGAGCAGAGTTTGGAAAATGAGGTGCAGAAGGATCGCTATAGAGAGCAGATTTTGGAGACTGGGTTGCAGCAGGACAGTTACAGAGAGCACAGGTTGGAGACTTGGGTGCAGAAGACATGTTGCAGAGAGCAGAGGTTTGAGACTAGGGTGCAGAAGTACTGTAGCAGAGAGCAGAGGTTGTAGACTGGGGTGCAGAAGGACTGTTGCAGAGAGCAGTTGTTAGAGACTCTGATGCAGAAAGATCATTGCAGAGAGCAGAGGTTGGAGACTGCGGTTTAGAAGGACTGTTGTAGAGAGCAGAGTTTGGAGACTGACGTGCAGAAGGCCTATTACAGAGAGCAGAGGTTGAAGACTGAGGTGCAGAAGAACTGTTTCAGAGATGAGAGGTTGGAGACTGGGGTTTAGTAGGATCATTGCAGAGAGCAGAGGTTGGAGACAGGCATGCAGAATGACCGTTGCATAGAGCAGAGTTTGGAGACATTTGTGCAGAAGGCCTGTTACAGAGAGGAGAAGTTGGAGACTGGGGGCAGAAGGACTGTGATAGAGAGCAGTGTTTGGAGACAGTGTTGCTGAAGGAACTTACAGAGAGCAGAGGTTGGAGACTGAGCTGCAGGTGGACTGTTACAGAGAGCAGTGGTTGGAGAATGGGGTGCAGAAGAATCGTGGAGAGCAGAGGTTTCAGACTGAGGTACAAGTGGATTTTTACAGAGATCAGTGATTGGAGACTGAGGTGTAGAAGGACTGTTACAGAGAGCAGAGTTTGGAGACTGTGGTATAGGACTATTACCTAGAGCAGAGGTTGGAGACTGGAGTGCAGAAGCACTCTAACATAGAGCATAGGTTGGAGACTGAGGTGCAAAGGATGGATACAGAGAACAGATTTTCGAGACTGGGGTTTAGGCAGACTGATACAGAAAGCAGAGGTTGGAGACCGGGGTGTAGAAGGACCTTTACAAAGAGCAGAGGTTGGAGACTGCGAAATAGAAGGACTGTTACAGAGAACAGATCTCGGAGACTGAGAGCAGAAGGACAGTTGCAGAGAGCAGAGGTTTGAGACTGGGGTGGAGAAGGAATGTTATAGAGAGCAGAGTTTGAAAACTAGAGTGCAGAATAAACTTATAGAGAGCAGAGGTTGGAGACTCGCGTGCAGATGGACTGTTACAGAGAGCAGAGGTAGGATACAGGGGTGCAGAAGCATCTTACAGAGAGCAGAATTTGGAGACTGAGGTGCAGATGGACTGTTGCAGAGATCAGAGGTTTGAGACTGGGGTTCAGAAGGATCGTTGCAGAGACCACATTATGGAGACTGGGGTGCAGAAGGACTGCTACAGAGAGCAGAGTTGGGAGACTGGCCAACAAAAGGCCTGTTACAGAGAGGAGAGGTTGGAGACTGGGGTTCAGAAGAACTGTTATAGAGAGCAGAGTTTGGAGACTGGGGTGCAGAAGGCCTGCTACAGAGAACAGAGTTGGGAGACTGGCTTCCAGAAGGCCTGTTACAGAGAGGATCGGTTGGAGACTTGGGTGCAGAAGGACTGTTATAAAGAGCAGAATTTGGAGACTGGGTTGGTGAATGATCTTAAGGAGAGAAGAGTTTGGAGACTGAGGTGCAGGTGGACTGTTACAGAGAGCACTGGTAGGAGACTTAGGTGCAGAAGTACCATGCAGAAAAGAGAGGTGTCAGACTGAGGTGCAGAAGGACTGTTACAGAGAGCAGAGGTTGGAGAAAGAGGTGTAGAAGTACTGTTAGAAAGAGCAGAGTTTTGAGACTGAGGTGCAGAAGGACTGTTACAGAAAGCAGAGGTTGGAAATTGGGGTGGAGAAGGACTGTAACAAAGACCAGAGTTTGGAGACTGCGGTATAGAAAAACTTTTACAGAGAGCAGAGGTTGGAGACTGAGGTGTGGAAGGAATGTTACAGAGAGCACAGGTTGGAGACTTAGGTTCAGAAGGATAGATACAGAGAGCAGAGTTTTGAGACTGGTTTTCAGAAAGACTGATATAGAGAACAGTGTTTGGAGACTGGGGTGCCGAAGAATTGTGCAGAGAGCAGAGGTGTCAGACTGAGGTGCAGAAGGACTGTTACAGAGACCAGAGTTTGGAGATTGCGGTATAGAAAAATTGTAACAGAGAGCAGAGGTTGGAGACTGAGGTGCAGAATAATAGATACAGAGAGCAGAGGTTTGACTCTGGGTTTTAGAAGGATCCTACAGAGAGCAGAGATTGAAGAGTGAAGTGCAGAAGGACTGTTACAGAGAATAGAGGTTGGAGACTGAGGTTCAGAAGGACCGTTGCAGAGAACAGAGTTTGGAGAATGGGGTGCAGAAGGATCATTGCAGGGAGCAGAGGTTTAAGACTTGGGTGAAGAAGGCCTGCTACAGAGAAGAGAGTTTGGAGACTGGCATGTAGAAGGCCTGTTACAGAAAAGAGAGGTTGGAGACTGGGGTGCAGAAGGACTGTTATAGAGAGCAGAGTTTTGAGACTGAGTTCCTGAAGAATATTACAGAGAGCAGAGTTTAGAGACTGAGGTACAGGTGGACTGTTACAGAGAGCAGTGCTTAGAGACTGGGGTGCAGAAGAATCGTGCAGAGAGCAGAGTTGTCAGACTGAGGTGCAGATGGACTGTTACAGAGAGCAGAGTTTGGAGACTTAGGTGCAGAAAGATTGTTATAGGGAGCAGAGTTTGGAGAATGGGGTGCAGAAGGACTGTTGCATAGAGCAGAGGTTGGAGACTGGGGTGCAGAAGGACTGTTGCAGAGAGCAGAGGATGGAGATTGGGCTGCAGAAGGAATGTTGCAGAGAGCAGAGGTTGGAGACTTAGGTTCAGAAGGACTCTTAGAGAGAGCAGAAGTTGGAGACTGGGGTGGAGAATGACTGTTGCAGAGAGCAGAGGTTGGGGACTGAGAAGCAAAATCCTGTTACATAGAGAAGAGGTTGGACACTTGGGTGCAGAAGGATCGTTGAAATAAGCAGAGCTTGAAGACAGGGGTGAAGAAGGATCTTACAGAGAGCAGAAGTTGGAAACTGAGTTGCAGAAGGACTGTTGCAGAGATCAGATTTTGGAGACTGGGGTGCAGTAGGATCCTTGCAGAGAGCAGAAGTTGGAGACTGGGGTGCAGAATGATCCTTGCAGAGAGCAGAGGTTGGAGACTGGAATGAAGAAGGCCTGCTATAAAGAGCAGAGTTTTGAGACTCTTGTGCAGAAGGCCTGTTACAGAGAACAGAGGTTGGAGACTGAGGTGCAGGTGGACTGTTACAGAGAGCACTGTTTGGAGACCCGGGTGCAGAAAGATTGTGCAGAGAGCAGAGGTGTCAGACTGAGGTGCAGATGGACTGTAACAGAAAGCAGAGGTTGGAGACTGAGGTGTAGAAGGACTGTTAAAGAGAGTAGAGTTTGGAGACTGAGGTGCAGAAGAACTGTTACAGAAAGAAGTGGTTGGAAATTGGGGTAAAAAAGGACCGTAAGAAAGACCAGAGTTTGGAGACTGCGGTATAGAAAAACTGTAACAGATAGCAGAGGTTGAAGAGTGAGTTGCAGAAGGATAGATACAGAGAGCAGAGGTTTGAGACTGGGGTTAAAAGGACTGATACAGAAAGCAGAGTTTGGAGACTGGGATGCAGAAGGACTGTTACAGAGAAGAGAGGTTGGAGACTGGGGTGCAGAAGGACTGTTGCAGAGAGCAGAGGTTGGAGAGTGAAGTGCAGAAGGACTGTTACAGACAGTGGAGGTTGGAGACTGAGGTGCAGAAGGACAGTTGCAGAGAACAGAGTTAGGAGTCTGAGATGCAGAAGGATTGTTATAGAGAGCAGAGTTTGGAGACTGGGGTGCAGAAGGACTGTTGCAGAGAGCAGAGGTTGGAGAATGGGAAGCAGAAGGACTGTTGCAGAGGACAGAGGTTGGAGACTGGGGTGTTGCAGGACAATTGCAGAAAGCAGAGGTTAAAGAATGGCGTGGAGAAAGAATGTTACAGAGAGCAGAGTTTGGATGCTAGAGTGCAGAAGGATCTTACAGAGAGCAGAGGTTGGATACTTTGGTGCAGAAGGACTGTTGAAGAGAGCAGAGTTTGGAGACTGGAGTGCAGAAGGACTGTTGCGGAGAGCAGAGGTTGGAGACTGACGTGCAGAAGTCTTGTTACATAGAGCAGAGGTTGGAGACTGAGAGGCAGAAGGATTGTTACAGAGAGCAGAGTTTGCAGACTGGGGTGCAGAAGGACTTTTGCAGAGAGATGAGGTTGGAGACTGGGGTGCAGAAGGACTGTTTCAGAGAGCAGAGTTTGGAGACTGGGGTGCAGAAGGACTGTTGCAGAGAGCAGCAGTTGGATACTGAGGTGCATAAAGACTCTTAGAGAGAGCATAATTTGGTAACTAGGGTGCAGAAAAACTAATACAGAAAGCAGAATATAGAGTCTGCACTGCAGAAAGACCTTTACATAGAGCAAGGTTTAAGACTCCAGTATAGAAGGACTGTTGCATAGAGAAGAGGTTGGAGACTGAGGTGCAGAAGGATAGATACAGAGAACAGAGTTTGGAGACTGGCGTTCAGAAAGACTGATAC
Source organism: Ictidomys tridecemlineatus (assembly GCF_052094955.1). Classification (NCBI taxonomy): domain Eukaryota; kingdom Metazoa; phylum Chordata; class Mammalia; order Rodentia; family Sciuridae; genus Ictidomys; species Ictidomys tridecemlineatus. Next base: position 32,022 of record NW_027526169.1, read on the forward strand.
AGAAAGCAGAGTTTGGAGACTGGAATGCAGAAGGACTGTTTCAGAGAGCAGAGTTTGGAGACTGGGGTGCAGAAGGACTGTTGCAGAGAGCAGCGGTTGGATACTGAGGTGCAGAAAGACTCTTAGAGAGAGCATAATTTGGTAACTAGGGTGCAGAAAAACTGATACAGAAAGCAGAATATGGAGTCTGCACTGCAGAAAGACCTTTACAGAGAGCAGGGTTTAAGACTCCAGTATAGAAGGACTGTTGCATAGAGAAGAGGTTAGAGACTGAGGTGCAGAAGGATAGATACAGAGAACAGAGTTTGGAGACTGGCGTTCAGAAAGACTGATACAGAAAGCAGAGTTTGGAGACTGTGGTGCAGAAGGACTGTTACAGGATGCAGAGTTTTGAAATTAGGGTGCAGAAGGATTTTTACAGAGAGCAGATGTTGAAGACTGTGGTATAGGACTGTTATCCAGAGCAGATGTTAGAAACTGGGGTGCAGAATGACTTTTATATTGAGCATAGGTTGGAGACTGAAATGCAGAAGGATAGATACAGAGAACAGACTTTGGAGACTGGGGTTAAGACACACTGATACAGAAAGCAGAGGTTGGATACTGGGGTGTAGATGGACCGTTACGAAGAGCAGAGGTTGGAGACTGCGGTACAGAAGGACTGTTACTGAGAGCAGATGTTCGACACTGGGGAGTAGAAAAACTGTTGCAGAGGACAGAGGTTGGATACTGGGTTGGAGAAGGAATGTTGCAGAGAGCAGAGTTTCGAAACTGGAGTGCAGATAGATCTTTCAGAGAGCAGAGGTTGGAGACTGTGGTGCAGAAGAACTGTTGCAGAGAGCAGACATTGGAGACTGGGGTCAAGAAGGATCGTTGCAGAGAGCAGAGTTTAAAGACTGGGGTAAAGAAGGACTGTTACAGGAGAAGAGTTTGGAGACTGCTGTGCGGCAGGACTGTTGCAGAAAACAGAAGTTGGAGACTGGGGTGGAGAAGAATCGTTGTAGAGAGAAAAGCTTGGAGACTGTTGTGCAGAAGGACTCTTACAGAGTGTAGAGTTTAAAGACTTGATTTCAAAAGGATCTTACAAAGAGCAGAGTTAGGAGACTGACGTGCAGAAGGACTGTTAGAGAGAGCAGAGGTAGGAGACTGAGGTGCAGAAGGACTGTTACAGAGAGAAGAGTATGGATACAGGGGTGCAGAAGAATCTTACAGAGATCAGAATTTGGAGACTGAGGTGCATAAGGACTGTGCAGAGATCAGAGGTTGGAAAGTGGGGTGCAGTTTGATCATTGCAGAGAGCTGATGTTGGAGACTGAGGTGCAGAAGAATCGTTGCAGAGAGCAGATTTTTGAGATTGGGGTGCAGAAGGCCTGCTACAGAGAGAAGAGTTTGGAGACTGGCTTGGAGAAGGCCTGTTACAGAGAGGAGAGTTTGGAGACTGAGGTGGAGGTGGACTTTTACAGAGAGCAGTGTTTGGAGACTGGGGTGCAGAAGGATCGTGCAGAGAGCAGAGGCGTCAGACTGAGGTGCAGAAGGACTGTTACAGAGAGCAGAGGTTTGAGACTGAGGTGTAGAAGGACTGTTTCTGAGAGCAGAGTTTGGAGACGGAGGTGCAGAAGGACTGTTACAGAAAGCAGAGGTTGAAAATTGGGGTGCAGAAGGACCGTTAAGGAGACCAGAGTTTGGAGACTGCGGTATAGAAAAACTGTTACAGAGAGCAGAGTTTGGATACTAGGGTGCAGAAGGAATGTTACAGAGAGCACAGGTTGGAGACTGAGTTGCAGATGGATAGATATAGAGAGCAGAGGTTTGAGACTGGGGTTAAGAAGGACCGTTACAGAGAGCAGATGTTGGAGACTGGGGAGCAGAAGGACTGTTGCAGAGGACAGAGTTTGGATACTGGGGTTCCGCAGAAAACTTGCAAAAAGCAGAGGTTAAATACTGGGGTGAAGAAGGAATGTTACAGAGAGAAGAATTTGGAAACAGAAGTGCAGAAGGTTCTTACAGAGAGCAGAGTTTGGAGACTGTGGTGCAGAAGGACTGTTGCAAAGAGCAGAGATTGGAGACTGAGGTGCAGAAATCCTGTTACATAGAGCAGAGCTAGAAGAAAGGGGTGTAGAAGGATCATACAGAGAGCAGAATTTAGAGACTGTGGTGCAGAAGGAATATTGTAGAGACCAGAGTTTGGAGACTGGGGTGCAGTAGGATAATTGCAGAGAGCAGGGTTTTGAGACTGGAGTGCAGAAGGCCAGTTACAGAGAGGAGAGTTTGGAGACTGGGGTGCAGAAGGACTGTTATACAGAACAGTGTTTGGAGACTGGGTTGCTGAAGGATCTTACAAAGAGCAGAGGTTGGAGACTGAGGTTCAGGTGGACTGTTACAGAGAGCAGAGGTTGAAGGCTGAGGTGTAGAAGGACTGTTACAGAAAGGAGAGTTTGGAGACTCAGGTGCAGAAGGACTGTTACAGAAAGCAGAGTTTCGATATTGGGATGCAGAAGATCCACTACAGAGAGCAGAGTTTGGAGACTGCGGTATAGGTCTGTTACCGAGAGCAGAGGTTGGAGACTGAGGTGCAGAAGAATAGATACAGAGAACAGAGTTCAGATACTGTGGTTCAGACAGACTGATACAGAAAGCAGAGATGGAGACTGGGGTGTAGAAGGATTGTTACAAAGAGCAGAGGTTGGAGACTGCAGTACAGAAGGACTGTTACAGAGAGGAGATCTCTGAGTCTGGGGAGCAGAAAAACTGTTGCAGAGGACAGAGGTAGGAGACTGGGGTGGAGAAGAAATGTTACACAGAGCAGAGTTTGGTAATTGGAGTGCAGCAAGATATTAAAGTGAGCAGAGGTTGGAGACTGTTGTGCAAAAGGACTGTTGCAAAGAGCAAACATTGGAGACTGGGTTCCAGAAGGATCGTTCAAGAGAGCAGATTTTAGAAACTGGGGTGCAGAAGGACTGTTACACAGAGCAGAGTTTGGAGACTGAGTTGCAGAAGGACTGTTAGAGAGAGCAGAGTTTGAAGACTGGGGTGCAAAAGGACTGTTACAGAGAATAGAGTTTGGAGACTGGGGTTCAGATGGATCTTACAGAGAGCAGAGTTTGGAGACTGGGGTTCAAAAGGAGTGTTGCAGAGATCAGATGTTTGAGACTGGGGTGGAGAAGAATCATTGCAGAGAGAAGAGGTTGGAGACTGAGGTGCAGAATGTCTATTACAGAGAGCAGAGGTTGGAGACTCTTGTGCAGAAGGACTGTTACAGAGTGCAGAGTTTAAAGACTGGGTTGCAGAAGAATCTTACAGAGAGCAGAGTTGGGAGACTGAGGTGCTGAAGGACTGTTACAGGGAGCAGAGGTTGGAGACTGGGGTCTAGAAGTGTCGTTGCAGAGAGCAGGGTTTTGAGACTGAGGTGCAGAAGAACTGTTTTAGAAAGCAGATGTTGGAGACTAAGGCACAGAAGGACTGTTGAAGAGAGCAGAGTTTGGAGACTAGGATGCAGAAGGACTGTTACAGAGAGCAGAGGTTGGATACAGGGGTACAGAAGGATCTTACAGAGAGCAAAATTTGGAGACTGAGGTGCAGAAGGACAGTTGCAGAGATTAGAGGTTTGAGACTGAGGTGCAGTAGGATCACTGCAGAGAACAGAGTTTGGAGACTTGGGTGCAGAAGGATCGTTCCCGAGAGCAGATATTGGAGACTGGGGTGTAGAAGGCCTGCTACAGAGAGAAGAGTTTGGAGACTGGCGTGCAGAAGGCCTGTTACAGAGAGGAAATTTTGGAGACTGGGGTGCAGAAGGATAGTTTTAGAGAGCAGAGTTTGGAGACTGGGTTGCTGAAGGATCTTACAGAGAGTAGAGGTTGGAGACTGAGGTGCAGGTGGACTATTACAGGGAGAAGTGTTTGGAGACTGGGGTGTAGAAGGATCGTGAAGAGAGCAGAGGTGTAAGACTGAGGTGCAAAAGGACTTTTGCAGAGAGCAGTTTTTGAAGACACGGGTGCAGAAGGACTGTTGCAGAGAGTAGAAGTTGGAGACTGGGGTGAAGAAAGATCGTCGTAGAGAGAAGAGGTTTGAGACTGTAATGCAGAAGGACTGTTACAGAGAACAGAGTTTGGAGACTGGGGTGCAGAAGGCCTGTTACAGAGAGAAGAGTTTGGATAAAGGGTGCAGAAGGACTGTTACAGAGGGAAGAGTTTGGAGACTGGGTTACAGAAAGATCTTACACAGAGCAGAGGTTTGAGACTGAGGTGCAGAAAGACTGTTTCAGAGAGTAGAGTTTGGAGACTGAGGTTCAGAGGGTTGTTACAGAGAGCAGATGTTGGAGAGTGGGGTGCAGAAGGACTGTTGCAGATAGCAGATTTGGAAGACTTGGGTACAGAAGAACTGTCAGAAAGAGCAGAGTTTGGAGACTGAGGGGCAGAAGGAATGTTACAGAGAGCAGGGTTTGGAGATTTGGGTGCAGAAGTACTGATACAGAGAGCAGAGGTTGGAGACTGGGGTGCAGAAGGACCGCTAGAGAGAGCAGATGTTAAAGACTGTGGTTAGAAGGACTATTGCAGAGAACAGAGGTTAGAGAATGGGCTGTAGAAGTACTTTTCCAGAGAGCAGAGGTTGAAGACTGAGGTGCAGAAGGACTGTTACAGAGAGAAGACGTTGGATACTGAGGTGCAGAAGGATGGTTGTAGGGAGCAGAGGTTGGAGACTGGGGTGCAGAAGGATTGTTATAGAGAAAAGATGTCAGAGACTGGGGTGTAGAAGGCCTGTTACGGAGAGCAGAGTTTGGAGAAGGGGTTCAGAAGTGCTTTTACAGAGAGTAGAGTTTGGAGAATGAGGTGCAGAAGGATCATTATAGAGTGCGGAGGTTGGAGACTGGAGTGTAGAAGGACTGTTGCAAAAAGCAGAGGCTGCACATGGGGTGTAGAAGAACTGTTGCAGAGACTACAGGATTGAGATTTGTGTGCAGAAGCACTGTTGCAGAGAGTAGAGGTTGGAAAATGCCTTTCAGTAGGACTGTTACAAAAACAGAGTTTTGAGACTTTGGTGCAGAAGGACTGATACAGAGAGCAGATATTGGAGACTGGGTTGCAGAAGGACTGTTGCAGAGAGCAGAGTTTGTAGACTGAGGTGCAGAAGGACTGTTACAGAGAGCAGAGGTTAGAGATTGGGGTGCAGATGGACTGATACAGAAAGCAGAGTTTGGAGACTCCAGTGCAGAAAGACTGTTGCAGACAGCAGAGTTTGGAGAATGGAGTGCAAAAGTCCTGTTACACAGAGCAGAGGTTGGAGACTGGGGTACAGAAGGACTGTTACAAACAGCAGAGTTCGGAGACAGGGTTGCAGAAAGATCTTACAGAGAGAAGATTTTGGAGACTGTGGTACAGCAGGACTGTTATAGAGAGAAGAGGTTGGAGACTGGGGATAAGAATGATCTTGCAGAGAACAGAGTTTTCAGACTGAGGTGCAGAAGGACTGTTGCAGAGAACAGATGTTGGAGAGTGGCGTGCAGAAAGACTGTTGCAGAGAGAAGATGTTGGTAACTAGGGTCCAGAAGGACGAATGTAGAAAGCAGATGTTAGAGACTGGGGTGCAGAAGGACTGTTGCAGAGAGCAGAGATTGGAGACTGAGGTGCGGAAGTCCTGTTACATAGAGCAGAGTATGGAGACTCAGATTCAGAAGGACAGTTTCAGAGAGCAGAGGTTAAATACAGGGGTGCAGAAGGATCTTACAGAGAGCAGAATTTGGATACTGAGTTGCAGAAGGACTGTTGTAGAGATCAGAGGTTTTGAGACTGAGTTGCATAAATACTCTTACAGAGAGCAGATGTTGGAAATTGTGGTGCAGATGGAGTGATACAGTAAGCAGAGTTTGGAGACTGGGTTGCAGACGGAGTGTTACAGAGAGTAGAGTTTTGAGACTGAGGTGCAGAAGGATCGATGCAGAGAGCTGAGTTTGAGGACTGAGGTTCAAAAGGACTGTTGCAGAGAGCAGAAGTTGGAGACAGCGGTGCAAAAGGACTGTTACAGAGAGTAGAGGTGAAAGATTTGGGTGCAAAAGGCCTGTTACAGAGAGCAGAGGTTGGAGACTGGGGTGCAGAAGAACTCCTATAGAGAGCAGTGTTTTTAGACAAGGTTGCAAATGGAACTTACAAAGAGCAGAGGTTGTAGACCGAGGTGCAGCAGGACTGTTACAGAGAGCAGAGGTTGGACACTGGGGTGCAGAAGGATCGTTGTAGAGAGCAAAATTTTGAGACTGGGGTCTAGAAGGATTGTTAGAAAGAACAGAGGTTGGAGACCTGGGTGCAAAAGGCCTGTTACGGACAGCAGAGTTTCGACAAGGTGTTTAAAAGTACATTTACAGAGAGTAGATTTTGGAGACTGAGGTGCAGAAGGACCATTGCAGAGAGCAGAGGATGAACACTGAGGTGCAGAAAAATGTTACAGAGAGCATATGTTGGAGACTGGGTTGCAGAAGGACTGTTGCAGAGAGCAAAGGCTGAACACTGGGGTGTATAAGGACTGTAGCCATTAGCACAGGTTCACATTGGTGTGCAGAAGGACTGTTGCAGATACCAGAGATTCGATACGGGGTTACATTAGGACTGTTACAGAGGCAGAGGTTGGAGATTTGGTGCAGAAGGACTGTTGCAGAAAGAAGATGTTGGAGATTTGGGTGCAGATAGACTGTTGCAGAGAGCAAAGATTGCAGACTGAGGTGCAGAAAGACTCTTAGAGAGAGCAGATGTAGGAAATTGTGGTGCAGATGGAGTGATACAGTAAGCAGAGTTTGGAGAGTGGTGTGCAGACGGACTGTAGCAGAGAGCAGAGTTTGTAGAATGAGGTGAAGAAGCATTATTACAGAGAGAAGAAGTTTGAGAATGGGGTGCAAAAGGCCTGTTACAGAGAGCAGAAGTTGGAGACTGGGGTGCAGAAGGACTGTTACAGAGAGCAGAGATTGGAGACTTGGGTGCAGAAAAACCATTACATAGAGCAGATTTTTGAGAGTGCACTACAGGAGGACTGTTACAGAGAGCAGAGGTTGGAGACTGAGATGCAGAAGGACTGTTACAGAGAGTAGAGGTTGGAGACTGAGGTACAGAAACATTGTTACAGAGAGCAGAGGTTGGAGACTGGGGTGCAGAAGGACTGTTGCAGATAGCAGAGTTTGGAGACTTGGGTGTAGAAGGACTTTTGCAGGCAGCAGAGGTTGGAGACTGTGGTGAAGAAGGACTGTTGCAGAGAACAGAGTTTGGAGACTGGGGTGCAGAAGGACCGTTACAGAGAGCAGAGTTTTGAGACTGTGGTACAGAAGGACTGTTACAGAGAGTAGAGGTGGTATACTGGTGTGCAGAAAGACTGATGCAGAGAACAGAGTTTGGAGACTGGGGTGCAGACGGACCATTTCGGAGAGCATAGGTTGGAGACTCAGGTGCAGAAAAGTTGTTACAGAGACCAGAGGTAGGAAACTGATGTGCAAAAGGACTGATCCATAAAGCATAGTTGGAGAATGGGGTTCAGAAGGCCTGTTACAGAGAGCAGCGGTTGGAGACTGCGGTGCTGAAAGTTCATTACAGAGAGCAGAGTTTGGAGACTGAGGTGCAGTAGGACTGTTACAGAGAGGAGCGGTTGGAGACTGGGGTACAGAAGGATTCATACAGAGAGCAGAGGATAGAGACTGCGGTGCAGAAGGATTCATACAGAGAGCAGAGGATAGAGACTGCGGTGCAGAAGGAGTGTTACAGAGAGCAGAGTTTGTAGATTGGTAACCAGAAGAACTGTTACAGAGAGCAGAGCTTGGAGAATGGGGTGCAGAAGGTCTGTTACAGAGAGCAGAGTTTGGAGACTGAGGTGAAAAAGAATTTTTACAGAGAGCAGAGTTTGGACACTGATGTGCAGAAGGACTGTTACAGAGAGCAGTGCTTGGAGACTGTGGTGCAGAAGGACTGTTGCAGAGAGAAGAGGTTGAGACTGAGGTGCAGAAGAATCGTTGCAGAGAGAAGAGGTTGGAGACTATGATGCAGAAGGCCTGTTACAGAGTGCAGACTTCATAGACTGAGTTGCAGAAGACCTGTTACAGAGAGCAGATGTTTGAGACTGGGGTGCAGAGGGATTGTTACAGATAGCACAGTTTGGAGACTGGGGTTTAGAAGGATTGTTGCAGAGAGCAGAGGTTTCAGACTGAGGCCTAGAAGGACTGTTACAGAGAGCAGTGGTTGGAGTCTCAGGTGCGGAAGGACGGTTTCAGAAAGCAGAGGTTGGCAATTGGGGTGCAGAAGTACTGTTATAGAGAGAAGACTTTGGAGACTCCGGTACAGAAGGACTGTTACAGAGAGCAGAGTTTTGAGACTGGGGTGCAGAAGGACTGTTACAGAGAGCAGACTTTGGAGACAGAGATGCAGAAGGATTGTTACAGAGAGCAAAGATTGCAGACTGGTGTGCAGAAAGATCATTACAGAAAGCAAAGGATGGGGAATGAGATGCAGAAGGACTTTTAGAGAGAACAGAGTTTGGAGACTGGGTAGAAAAAGGATCGTTGCAGAGAGCAGATGTTCGAGACTGTGGTGCAGTAGGACTGTTACAGAGAGCATAGGTTAAGAATGGTGTGCAGAAGAAATGGTGCAGAGAGCAGAATTTGAAGACTTGGGTGCAGAAAGACTATACAGAAAGCAGAGTTTAGAGACTGGGGTGCACAAGGACCGTTCCAGAGTGCAGAGGTTGGATACTGAGGTGCAGAATGATATTACAGAGAGGAGAGATTGGAAACAGTAGTGGCAAGGATTCTTACAGAGAGCAGAGGATGGAGACTGGGGTGCAGAAGGAGTGTTACAGAGAGCAGAGTTTGGAGATTGGGGTTCAGAAGAACTGTTACAGAAAGCAGACGTTGGAGACTGTGGTGCAGAAGGCCTGTTACAGAGAGCAGAGTTTGGACATGAGGTGCTGAAGGACTGTTCCAGAGAGCAGAGCTTGGAGACTGGGGTGCAGAAATACTGTTGCAGAGAGCAGAGGTTGGAGACTGGGATGCAGAAGGATCCTTGCAGAGAGCAGATTTTGGAGACTGAGGTGCAGAATGATCGCTACAGACAGCAGAGTTTGGAGACCGGGGTGCAGTAGGAAAGTTTCAGAGAGCACAGGAATGAGACTGGGGTTCAGAAGAAATGTTGCAGAGAGCAGAGGTTGGAGACTGGGGTTCAGAAAGACTGTAGCAGAGAGCAGAGTTTGGAGATTGGGGTGTATATGGACTGTTGCAGAGAGCAGACGTTGGAGACTGGGATGCAGGAAAATCGTTGCAGAGATCAGATGTTGGATACTGGGGTATAATAAGACGTTTGCAGAGAGCAGAGGTTAGAGAATGGGGTGCAGAAGGACTGTTGCAGAGAGCAGAGGTTAGAGACTGAGCTGCAGAATGACTGTTACAGAGAGCAACGTTTGGATAACAGGGTGCAGAAGGATCTTACAGAGAGCAGACTTTGGAGACTTGGATGCAGAATGATCGTTGCAGAGATCAGAGGTTGGAGACTGGGTTGTAGAAGGACTTTTGAAGGGAGCAGAGGTTGAAGACTGGGATGCAGAAGGCCTGATACAGAGAGCAGATTTGGAGACTGGGTTGCAGAAAACCTGTTACAGAAAGCAGATGTTGGAGACTGGGGTGCAGAAGGATTGTTACAGATAGCACAGTTTGGAGACTGGGGTTTAGAAGGATTGTTGGAGAGAGCAGAATTTTCAGATTGTGGCTGAGAAAAACTGTTACAGAGAGCAGAGGTTGGAGACTTGGGTTCAGAAGAAATGTTGCAGAGAGCAGAGGTTGGAGACTCGGGTGCAGAAGGACTATAGCAGAGAGCAGAGTTTGGAGACTGGGGTGTAGAAAGACTGTTGCAGAGAGCAGACGTTGGAGACTGGGATGCAGAAAGATCGATTCAGAGAGCAGATGTTGCATACTGGGGTATAATAAGATGTTTGCAGAGAGCAGAGGTTGGAGACTGGGGTGAAGATTGACTGTTGCAGAGAGCAGAAGTTGGAGACTGTGGTGCAGAAGGAATGTTAATGACAGAAAAGTTTTTAGATTGGGGTGCAGAATAACTGATATGTAAAGTAGAGTTTGGAGACTGGGGTGCAGAAGGACTGTTACAGAGAGCAGAATTTGTAGCCTGGGGTTAAAAAGGACAGCTCCAGAGAACAGAGGTTGGATACTGAGGTCTACAAAGGCCCTTGCACAGAGATGAGGTTTGAGACTGACGTGCAGAAAGACTGTTACAGAGAGCAAAGTATGGAGAACGAGTTGCAGAAAGATCTTGCAGAGAGCAGACGTTAGAGACTGGGATGCAGAAGGATCGTTGCAGAGAGCAGAGGTTGGAGACTGGGGTGTAGAAGGACTGTTACAGAGAGCAGAGCTTATAGACGGGGTTGCAGAATAACTGATAAGGAAAGTAGAGTTTGGAGACTGGGGTGCAGAAAGACTGTTACAGAGAGCAGAGTTTTTAGCGTGGGGTGAAGAATGAATGCTGCAGAGAACAGAGTTTGGAGACTTGGGTGCAGAAGAATCGTTGCAGAGAGCAGAGGTTGAAAACTAAGATACAGAAGGATCGTTACACAGAGCAGAGTTTGGTTACTGGGGTGCAGAAGGACTGTTGCAGAGAGCAGAGGTTGGTGACTGAGGTGCAGAAGGACTGTTACAGTGAGCAGACGTTGGAGACTGGGGTGAAGAAAAAGTGTTGCAGAGAGCCAAGATTGGAGACTGAGGTGAAGAAGGATCCTTGCAGAGAGAAGAGGTTGGAGACTGGAGTGCAGAAGGCCTGTTACCGAGAGCAGAGATTGAAGACCGGTGTGCAGAAGGCCTGTTACAGAGAGCAGAGTTTGCAGGCTGGGTTGCAGAAGGACTGTTACAGATAGCACAATTTCGAAACTAGGTTGCAGAAGGATCTTACAGAGAGCATTTCGGAGACTGAGGTTAAGAAGGACTGTTACAGAGAGCAAAGGTTGGAAACTCGGGTGCAGAAAGATTTTTGCAGAGAGCAGAGTTTTCAGATTGGGGTGCAGAAAAACTGTTACAGAGAGCAGAGGTTGGAGACTGAGGTGAAGAATAACTGATATGGAAAGTAGAGTTTGGAGACTGGGGTGCAGGAGGACTGTTACAGAGAGAAGAGTTTGTAGCCTGAGGTGCAGAATGACTGCTGCAGAGAACAGAGTTTGGATACTGGGGTGCAGAAGGGCGGTTGCAGAGAGATGAGTTTGTAGCCTGAGGTGCAGAATGACTGTTACAGAGAGCAAAGTTTGGAAAACGGATTGCAGAAGGATCTTACAGAGAGCAGAGGTTGGAGACTGGGGTGCAGAAGGACTGTTGCAGAGAGAAGAGGTTGAAGACTGGGGTGCAGAAGGCCTTTAACAGAAAGCAGACTTTGGAGACTGAGTTGCAGAAGATCTGTTACAGAGAGAAGATGTTGGAGACTGGGGTGCAGAAGGATTGTTACAGATAGCACAGTTTGGAGACTCGGGTTTAAAAGGATTGTTGCAGACAGCAGAAATTTCAGACTGAGGCTTAGAAGGTTCGTTACAGAGAGCAGAGGTTGGAGTCTGAGGTGCAGAAGAACTGTTTCAGAAAGCAGAGGTTGGCAATTGGGGTGCAGAAGACCGTTATAGAGAGTAGAGTTTGGAGACTGCGGTACAGAAGGACTGTTACAGAGAGCAGAGTTTGGAGACTGGGGTGCAGAAGGACTGTTACAGAGAGCAGACGTTGGACACAGAGGTGCAGATTGATTGTTACAGAGAGCAGAGATTGGATACTGGGGTTCAGAAGGACCATTACAGAGAGCAAAAAATGGAGACCGAGGTGCAGAATGACTTTTACAGAGAGCAGAGGTAGGAGACTGAGGTGCAGAAGGATCGTTGCAGAGAGAAGAGTTTAGAGACTGGGGTGCAGAAGGAGTGTTATAGAAAGCAGAGGTTGGCAATTGGGGAGCAGATGGACCATTACAAAGAGAAGAGGTTGGAGACTGTGATACAAAAAGACTTTTACAGTGGTCAGAGTTTGGAGACTGGGTAAAAGAAGGATGATTGCAGAGAGCAGATGTGGGGATCTGGGTTGCAGAAGGACTATTACAGAGAGCACAGTTTTGAGACTCGGGTGCAGAAAAAATATTGCAGAGAGCAGAGTTTGGAGACCTGGGTCCAGAAGGACTGATACAGGGAGAAGAGGTTAAAGACGGTAATGCAGAAGGATCTTACAGAGAGTAGAGGTTTGAGACTTGGGTGCAGAAGGACTGTTGCAGAGAGCAGAGGTTGGAGACTGGGGTGCAGAAGGACTATTACAGATAGCACAGTTTTGAGACTGGGTTGCAGAAGGATCTTACAGAGAGCATTTTGCAGACAGAGGTGCAGAAGAAGTGTTACAAGAGCAGAGGTTTAAGACTGGGGTGCAGAAGGATTGTTGCAGAGAGAAGAGGTTGGAGATTGGGGCGCAGTACAACTGTTGCAGAGAGCATAGGTTGGAGTCTGAGGTGCAGAATGACTGTTACAGAGAGCAAAATTTAGAGACCAGGGTGTAGAAGGACTGATACAGAAAGCAGAGTTTGGAAACTGGGGTGCAGAAAGACCGTTACAGAGAGCAGAGGTTAAAGACTGAAGTACAGAAGGAAGGTAACAGAGAGAAGAAGTTTGAGTCTGGGTGGAAAAGGACTGTTGAAGAAAGCAGATTTTGGAGACTGGGTTGCACAGGGACTGTTGCAGAGCGCAGAGGTTGCAGAGTGAGGTGCAGAAACACTGTTACAGAGAGCAAAGTTTGGAGAATGGGGTGCAGAAAGAACCTTTCAGAGAACAGAGTTTGAAGACTGCGGTACAGAAGAACTGTTGTAAAGAACTAGGTTGGAGACTGGGGTGCATAGGGACCATTGAAGTGAGTAGACGTTAGAGACTGTGGTGCAGAAGGAATGTTACCAAGAGAAGAGTTTGGAAACTGGGGTGCAAAAGAATCTTCCAGTGAAAAAAGTTTGGAGACTGGAGAGAAGAAAGATTGTTGCAGAGAGCAGACTTTAGAGACTTGGGTGCAGAAGTATCATTACAGAGAACAGAGGGTGGAGACTGGGGTGCCTAAGGACTGTTACAGAGAGCAGAGGTTGGAAAGTTGGGAGCAGAAGGACTGTTACAGAGAGCAGAGTTTGGAGTCTGGGTTCAGAAGTACTGTTACAGAAAGCGGAGTTTGGAGACTTGTTTTCAGAAGAATCTTACAGAGAGCAGAGTTTTGAGACTGTGGTACTGAAGGACTGCTTGAGAGAGCAGAGGTTTGATACTGGAGAGCAGAAAAACTGTTGCAGAGGACAGAGGTTTGAGGACTGGGGGCAGCTCGACCATTGCAGAAAGCATAGGTTGGAGACTGGGGTAGAGAAGCATGATACAGAGAGCAGAGTTTTGATACTGGGGTGCAAAAGTACTGTGGCAGAGAGCAGATGTTTGAGACTGGGGTTGAGAAGAATCGTTGCAGAGATAAGAGGTTGGAGACTAGGGTGCAGAAGGCCTGTTACAGAGAAGCAGTGGTTGGAGACTGAGTTGCAGAAGTCCTGTTACAAAGAGCAGATTTTGGAGACTTTTGTGCAGCAGGACTGTTACAGAGTGCAGAGTTTAAAGACTAAGTTGCAGAAGGATCTTAGAGAGAGCAGACTGGTGAGACTGAGGTGCAGCAGGACTGTTACAGAGAGCAGAGGTAGGGGTGCAGAAGGGTCCTTGCAGAGAGCAGAGTTTTCAGACTGAAGTGCAGAAGAACTGTTGCAGAGAGCAGATGTTGAAGACTGGGGCGCAGAAGGATTGTTACAGAGAGCAGAGGTTGGAGACTGGAGTGCATAAAGATCTTACAGAGAGCAGAGATTGATGACTATGGTGCAGAAGCACTGTTGCTGAGAGCAGAGGTTGAAGACTCGGATGGAGAAAAATCATTGCAGAGAGAAGAGGTTGGAGACTGGCGTTTTGAAGGCCTATTACAGAGAGCAGAGTTTCGAGACTGGGTTGCAAAATTCCTGTTACAGAGAGCAGAGGTTGGAAACTATTCTACAGAAGGACTGTTACATAGAGCAGAGTTTGGAGACTGGGGTGTAGTAGGGTCTTACAGAGAACAGATGTAGGAGACTGAGGTGCAGAAGGATCGTTGCAGAGAGCAGAGTTTTCAGACTGAGTTGCAGAAGGACTCTTGCAGAGAAAAGATTTTGGAGACTGGTGTTCAGAAGGACTGTTGCAGAGAGAAGAGGTTAGAGTCTGGGGTGAAGAAGGACTGTTGCAGAGAGCAGATATTGGAGACTGCAGTACAGAAGAACTGTTGCAGAGATCTGAGTTTGGAGACTTGGGTACACAAGGACTTTTTCAGAGAGCAGATGTTGGAGACTGTTGTTCAGAAGGACTGTTGCAGTTAGCAGAAGTTGGAGAATGGGGTACAGAAAGACTTTTGCAGAGAGCAGAGTTTGGAGAATGAGGTTCAGATGGACGGATAATGAAAGCAGATGTTGGAGACTGGTTTGCAGAAAGACCTTTACAGAGAGCAGAGTTTTGATACTGTGGTACAGAAGGACTATTACATAGAGCAAGGTTGGAGACTGGGGAGCAGAAGAACTGCTGCGGAGTACAGAGTTTGGAGACTGGGGTGCAGCAGGACCGTTGCAGAAAGCAGAGGTTGGAGACTGGCATGGATAAGGAATATTACAGAGAGCAGATTTTAAAAACTGGGGTGCAGAAAGATCTTTCGAGACCAGAGGTTGGAGACTGAGTTTCAGAAGGATCATTGCAGAGAACAGAGGTTGAAGACTGGGGTGCAGATAGATCGTTGCAGTCAGCAGAGTTTCCATACTGAGATGCAGAAGGACTGTTACACAGAGCAGAGGTTGAAGAATGAGGTGAAGAAAGACAGTTACAGAGAGCAGATGTGGGAGACAGGGGTGCAGGACTGATACAGAGCAGAAGTTGGAGACTGAGGTACAGAAAGACTGTTTCAGAGAGCAGAGGTTGGAGACTCTGGTGCAGAAGGATTATTGCAGAGAACAAGTTTTCAGACTGAGGTACATAAGAACTGTTGAAGAGAGCAGATGTTGGAGATTGGGGTGCACAAGGACTGTTGCAGCGAGCAGAGGTTGGAGACTGGGGTGTAGAAGTCCTTTTTAAGAGAGCAGAGTTTGAAGACTGAGGTGAATTAGGACTGTTACAGAGGGCAAAAATTGGAGACTGGGGTGTAGAAGGACTGTTGCAGAGCAGATTATAGAGACTAGGGTGTAGAAGGACTATTACAGAGAGCAGAGGTTGTAGACTGGGGTGCAGAAACATTATACAGAAAGCAAAGTTTGGAGACTGAGGTGTTGAAGGACTGTTGAAGAGAGTAGAGACTGGAGACTGGGCTCCAGAAGGACTGATACAGAGGGCAGAGTTGGGAGACTGGGGTGCAGAAGCATCTTACAGCGAGCGAAGTTTGGAGACTGAGGTGCAGAAAGATTGTTGCAGAGAGCAGAGGTTGGAGACTGGGGTGCAGAAGGACTGTTATAAAGAGCAGAGTTTGGAGACTGGTGAGCAGAAGGATTGTTGCAGAGTACAGAGGTTTTAGACTGGGGTGCAGAAGGACCGTTGCAGAAAGCAAAGGATGGAGACTGGCGTGGAGAAGGAATATTATAGAGAGCAGATTTTGGAAACTGGGGTGCAAAAGGTTTTTTCAGAGAGCAGAGTTTGGAGACTGAGGTGCAGAAGGATCGTTGCAGAGAGTAGATGTTGGAGACTGGGGTGCAAAAGGATTGTTTAGAGAGCAGATGTTGGAGACTGTGGTGCAGAAGGACTGTTGCAGAGAGCTGAGGTTGAAGACTGAGGTGAAGAAGGGCTGTTACAGAGAAAGCGGTTGGAAACTGGGGTACAGAAGGATTGTTGCAGAGAGCAGAGGTTTAAGACTGAGATACAGAAAGATTGTTGCAGAGAGCAGAGGTGGAGACTTGGCTGTAGAAGGACTGTTACACAGAGCACAAGTTGCAGACTGGGGTGCAGAAGGAATGTTGCAGACAGCAGCGGTTAGAGACTGGGGTGCATAAGGACTGTTACAGAGAGCAGAGTGTGTAGACTGGGGAGCAGAAGGACTGATACAGAAAGCAGAGGTTGGAGACTGGTGTGCAGAAGGACTGTTACAAAGAGTAGAGTTTGGAGAATGCGGTACAGAAGGACTGTTACAGCGAGCAGAGGCTGGCAACTGGGGTGCAGAAGGAGTGATGCAAAGAACAGAGGTTGGAGACTGAGGTGCAGAAGGACTGTTACAGAGAGCAGAGTTTTAGACAAAGTTGCAGAAGGATCTTACAGAGAGCAGAGTTTGTAGACTGAGAGCAGAGGTTGGAGACTGGGGTTCAGAAGGCCTGTTATGGAGAGCAGAGTTTGGAGAAGGGCTCCAGAAGGACTGTTACTAATGGCAGAGTTTGGAGACATGGTTGCAGAAGGATTATACGGAGAGCAGATGTTCGAGACTGAGGTGCAGAAGGACTGTTACAGAGAGTAGACTTTGGAGAGTGAGTTTCAGAAGGATCATTGCAGAGAACAGAGGTTGGAGACTGGGGTACAGAAGGATTGTTGCAGTAAGCAGAGTTTCCAGACTGAGATGCAGAAGGACTCTTACACAGAGCAGAGGTTGAAGACTGAGGTGAAAAAGGACAGTTACAGAGAGCAGATGTTGGAGACAGGGGTTCAGGACTGATACAGAGCAGAAGTTGGAGACTGAGGTACAGAAGAACTGTTACAGAGAGCAGAGGTTGGAGACTCGGGTGCAGAAGGATAATTGCAGAGAGCAGAGTTTTCAGACTGAGGTACAGAAGAACTGTTGCAGAGATCAGATGTTGTAGATTGGGGTGCACAAGGACTGTTGCAGAGTGCGGAGATTGGAGACCTGGGTGCAGAGGGATCGTTCCAGAGAGCAGAGGTTGGAAAGCAGGGTGCAGAAGGCCTTTTACAGAGAGCAGAGTTTAAAGACTGAGGTGCAGAAGGACTGTTGCAGAGAGCAGAGATTGGAGACTGGGGTCCAGAAGGACTGATACAGAGGGCAGAGTTGGGAGACTGGGGTGCAGAATAATCTTACAGCGAGCGAAGTTTGGAGACTGAGGTGCAGTAACACTGTTGCAGAGAGCAGAAGTTCGAGACTGAGGTGCAGAAGGACTGTTATAAAAAGCAGAGTTTAGAGACTGGGGAGCAGAAGGACTCTTGCAGAGTACAGAGGTTTGAGACGAGGTGCAGCAGGACCGTTGCAGAAAGCAGAAGTTGGAGACTGGCGTGGTGAAGAAATATTACAGAGTAGAGATTTTGGAAACTGGGGTGAAGAAGGTATTTTCAGAGAGTAGAGGTTGGAGACTGAGGTGCAGAAGCATCGTTGCAGAGAGTAGATGTTGGAGACTGGGGTGCAGAAGATTGTTTAGAGAGCAGATGTTGGAGACTGGGGTGCAGAAGGACTCTTGCAGTGAGCAGAAGTTGAAGACTGAGGTGGAGAAGGACTGTTACAGAGAAAGCGGTTGAAGACTGGGGCACAGAAGGATTGTTGCAGAGAGCAGAGGTTTAAGACTGAGGTACAGAAAGATCTTGGCAGAGAGCAGAGGTTGAGACTTGGCTGTAGAAGGACTGTTACACAGAGCACAAGTTGCAGACTGGGGTGCAGAAGGAATGTTGCAGACAGCAGCGGTTGGAAACTGGGGTGCATAAGGACTGTTGCAGAGAGTAGAGTTGGATATGAGGTGCAGAAGGACTGATACAGAGAGCAGAGTATGTAGACTGGGGAGTAGAAGGACTGATACAGAAAGCAGAGGTTGGACACTGGTGTCCAGAAGGACTGTTACAAAGAGCAGAGTTTGGAGAATGCGGTACAGAAGGACTGTTACAGAGAGCAGAGGCTGGCAACTGGGGTGCAGAAGGAGTGTTGCAAAGAACAAAGGTTGGAGACTGAGGTGCAGAAGTATTGTTACAGAGAGCAGAGTTTTTAGACAAGGTTGCAGAATGATCTTACAGAGAGCAGAGTTTGTAGACCGAGGTGCAGCAGGACTGTTAAAGAGAGAAGAGGTTAGAGACTTGGTTTCAGAAGGCCTGTTATGGAGAGCAGAGTTTGGAGAAGGGCTCCAGAAGTAGTGTTACTGATGGCAGAGTTTGGAGACTTTCTTGCAGAAAAATTTTACAGAGAGCAGATGTTGAAGACTGAGGTGCAGAAGGACTGTTACAGAGAGTAGAGGTTGGAGACTGAGTTTCAGAAGGATCATTGCAGAGAACAGAGGTTGGAGACTGGGGTACAGAAGGATCGTTGCAGTCAGCAGAGTTTCCAGACTGAGAATCAGAAGGACTCTTACACAGAGCAGAGGTTGAAGACTGAGGTGAAGAGGGACAGTTACAGAGAGCAGATGTGGGAGACAGGGGATCAGGACTGATACAGAGCAGAAGTTGGAGACTGAGGTACAGAAAGACTGTTACAGAGAGCAGAGGTTGGAGACTCAGGTGCAGAAGGATAATTGCAGAGAGCAGAGTTTTCAGACTGAGGTACAGAAGAATTATTGCAGAGATCAGATGTTGGAGATTGGGGTGCACAAAGACTGTTGCAGCGAGCAGAGATTGTAGACTGGGGTGCAGAGGGATTGTACTTGAGAGCAGAGGTTGGAAAGCAGGGTGAAAAAGGACTGTTACAGAGCATAGATTGAAAACTGGGGTGCAGAAGGACTGTTGCAGAGCATATTATGGAGACTAGGGTGTAGAAAGACTGTTTCAGAGAGCAGAGGTTGGAGACTGTGGTGCAGAAGGACTGTTGCAGAGAATAGAGGATGAAGACTGGGTTGGAGAAGGACTGTTGCAGAGAGCAGATGTTGGAGACTGGTGTAGAGAAGGAAAATTGCAGAGAGCAGTATTTGCAGACTGGGGTGAATATGGACTATTGCAGACAGCAGAGGTTGCAGACTGAAGTGCAGAACAACTGATACAGACAGCAGAGTTTTGAGAATGTGGTGCAGAAGGATTGATACAGAAAACAGAGGTTGGAGAATGTGGTGCAGAAGGACCCTTAAAGAGAACAGAGGTTGGAGACTGTGGTAAAGAAGGACTGTTACTGAGAGCAGAGGTTTGAGATTGGGGTGCAGAATAACTGTTTTAGAGATTAGTGTTTGGAGACTTCGTTGCAGAAGGACCATTGCAGAAAGCAGAGGTTGAAGACTGGGTTTCAGAAGGATCTTACAGAGAGCAGAGTTTGCACACTGAGGTGCAGAACGACTGTTGCAGAGAGCAGAGGTTTGAGATTGGGGCGCAGAAGGACTTTTGGAGAGAACAGAGGTTGGAGTTTGAGGTGCAAGAGGACTGTTACAGAGAGCAGAGGTCGGAGACTGGGGTGCAGAATGACTGATACATAACGCAGAGTTTGGAGACTCGGGTGCGTAAGGACCGTAACAGAGAGCAGAGTTTAGAGACTGCAGTACAGAAGGACTTACAGAGAGCAGAGGTTGGAGACAGGTGTTCAAAATTATCTTACAGTGACCATAGGTTGGAGACTGGGGTGCAGAAAGACTGTTGCAGAGCAGATCATGGAGACAAGGGTGTAGAAGGACTGTTACAGTGAGCAGAGGTTGTAGACTGAGGTGCAGAAGCATCATACAGAGAGCAGAGTTTGGAGACTGAGGTGCAGAAAAACTGTTTGCAGAGAGCAGAGACTGGGGTGCAGAAGGACTGATACAGAGGGCAGAGTTGGGAGACTGGTGTGCAGAAGCATCTTACAGTGAGCGAAGTATGGAGCCTGAGGTGCAGAATGACTGTTGCAGATAGCAGAGGTTGGAGACTGGGGTGCAGAAGGACTGTTAAAGAGAGCAGAGTTTGGAGACTTGGGTGCAGAAGGCCTGTTACAGAGAGAAGAGGTTGGAGACTGGAGTGCAGAAGGCCTCTGACAGAGAGCAGAGATTGGAGACTGAGGTTCAGAATAACAGTTGCAGAGAACAGAAGTTGGAGACTTGGGTGCATAATGACCGTTGCTGAGAGAAGTGTTTGGAGACTGATGTGCAGAAGGACTTTTACAGAGAGCACAGGTAGGAGACTGGGGTGCAAAATGAATGTTGCAGAGAGCAGAGGCTAAAGACTGGGGTGCAGGAAGACTGTTACAGAAAACAGAGGTTAGAGACTGAGGTGCAGAAAGACTGTTAAAGAGAGGAGAGTTTGGAGAGTGGGTTCAGAAGGACTTATTGAGAAAGCAGATGTTGAAGACTGGGGTGCAGAAGGACGGATAAAGAGAGCAGAGGTTGGAGACTCCGGAACAGAAGGACTGCTACAGAGTTCAGAGGTTGGAAAATAGGGTGCAGAAGAACTGTTGCAGAGAACAGATGTTGGAGACTGGGGTGCAGAAGCACCTTTGCAGAGAGCAGAGGTTGGAGACTGAGGTGCAGAATTATTATTACAGAGAGCAGAGTTTGGTGATGGGGTGCAGAAAGACTGTTTCAGTGAGCAGAGTTTGCAGACTGGATTTCAGAAGGGTCTCACAGAAAAAAGAGGTTGGAGACTGATGTACAGAAGGACTGTTACAGCGAGCAGAGTTTGGAGACTGGGGTGCAGAGGGATTGTTTCAGAGAGCAGAGATTTCAGACTGATTTATAAAAGAACTGTTGCAGAGAGCAGATGTTGGAGACTGGTTGAACAAGAACTGTTGTAGCGAGCACAGGTTGGAGACAGGGTGCTGAAGGATTGTTGCAGAGAGCAGAGGTTGGAGACTGTGGTGCAGAAGGATTGATAAAGACAGCAGAAGTTGAAGCCTGTGGTGCAGAAGGACTGATACGGTAAGCAGAGTTTAGAGACGGGGATGAAGAAACACCATTACAGAGATCAGAGGTTGGATACAGGTGTGCAGAAGGATCTTACAGGGAGCAGAGGTTTGAGACGGGGTGTAGAAGGAGTGTTGCAGAGAGCAGAGTTTGGAGACTGGGGTGCAGAAGGACTGTTGTAGAGAGCAGAGGTTAAAGACTGTGGTGCAGAAGGACTGTTACAGAGAGCAGAGTTTGGACACTGGGGTGAAGAAGGATCGTTGCAGAGAGCAGAGACTGGAGACTTGTGTGCAGAAGGACTGTTACAGAGAGCAGAGTTTGGAGACTGAGGTGAAGAAGAACTGTATCAGAGAGCAGATTTTTGAGACTGGGGTGCAGTACTGATACAGAAAGCAAATGTTGGAGACTGGGATGCAGAATTATTGTTGCATACAGAAGAGGTTGGAGACTGTGATTCAGAAGGACTCTTGCAGAGAGCAGAATTTCGAGACTTTGGTGCAGAAGGACTGTTACAGAGAGCAGAGGTTGGAGACTGGGATGCAGAAGGACTGTTGCAGAGAATAGAGGTTGAAGACTGGGATGCAGAAAGATGGTGGAAGAGAGCAGAATTCTCAGTTGAGGTGCAGAAGGACTAATTCAGAGAGCCGATATTGGAGGCTTGGGTGCAGAAGGACTGTTGCAGAGAGCAGAGGTTGGAGATTTCTGTGCAGAAGGACTGTTCCAGAGAGGAGATGTTGGAGACTGGGGTGCAGAAAGCCTGTTACAGAGAGTAGAGTTTTGAGAAGGGGTGCAGAAGGACTGTTACAGAGAGAAGATTTTGGAGATTGGTTTGCAAAAGTATCTTCCAGAGAGTAGAGTTTGAAGACTGAGATGCATAAGAACTGTTACAGAGAGTAGAGGTTGGATACTTAGGAGCAGA
Organism: Ictidomys tridecemlineatus; assembly: GCF_052094955.1. Classification (NCBI taxonomy): domain Eukaryota; kingdom Metazoa; phylum Chordata; class Mammalia; order Rodentia; family Sciuridae; genus Ictidomys; species Ictidomys tridecemlineatus. Next base: position 53,682 of record NW_027526169.1, read on the forward strand.
AGGTCAATTGCAGAGAGCAGAGGTTGAAGACTGAGGTGCAGAAGGACTGTTACAGAGAGCAGAGGTTGGAGACTGAGGTGCAGAAGGACTGATAAAGAAAGCAGAGTTTAAAGACTGGGGTGCAGAAGAACCACTACAGAGAGCAGAGGTTGGGTACTGCGGTGCAGAAGAACTGTTACAGAGAGCAGAGTTTGAAGACTGGGGTGCAGAAGGACTGTTGTAGAGAGCAGACGTAGGAGACTGGGGTGCAGAAAAATTTTTGCAGGGAGCAGAGTTTGGATACTGAGGTGCAGAAGGACTGTTACAGAGAGCACAGGTTGGAGACTGAGGTGCAGAAGGACCGTTGAAGATAGCAGAGGTAGGAGACTGGGGTGCAGAAGGATCTTACAGAGAGCAGAGGTTGGAGACTTAAGTGCAGAAGGACTGTTGTAGAGAGCAGACGTAGGAGACTGGGTTGCAGAAGGATTGTTGCAGAGAGCAGAGTTTGGAGACTGGGGTGCACGACTGGTAAGAAAGCAGAGGTTGGAGACTGGGGTGCCGAAGGACCGTTACAGAGAGCTGAGATTGGAAACTGTGGTGCCAAAAAAGTTTTACAAAGAGCAGATATTGGAGACTGGGGAGCGGAAGGACTGTTGCAAGAAGAGATGGTTTAAGACAGGGTTGCAGAAGGACCTTTGCAGAGAGCAGAGTTTGGAGACTGAGGTGCAGAAGGATTGTTACAGAGAGCAGAGTTTGGAGACTGCAGTGCAGAAAACTATTACTGAAAGTAGAGTTTGGACACTGGGGTAAAGAAGCATATTACAGTGAACAGAGGTTGGAGAGTGGGGTGAAGAAGGACCTTTGCAGAGAGCAGAATTTGGAGACTGGAGTGCAGAAGGATTGTTACAGAGAACAGAGTTTGGATATTGAGGTGCAGAAGGACTGTTGCATAGAGCAGAATTTGGAGATTTTGGTTCAGAAGGACTATTGCAGAGAGCAGAAGTTAAAGAGTGATGTGCAGAACGACTGTTACAGAGAGCAGACGATTGAGACAGGGGTGCAGAAGGAATGATACAGAAAGAAGAGTTTGGAGACTGGGGTACAGGAGGACCATTACAGAGAGCAGAGGTTGGAGTCTGCAGTACAGAAGGACTGTTACAGAGAGCAGAGGTTGATGACTGGGGTGCAGAAGGACTGTTGCAGAGATTAGATGATGAAGACTGTGGTTCAGTAAGACTGTAGCTGAGAGCAGATGTTGGAGACTGTGGTGGAGAATGACTGATACATAAACCAGTGTTTGAAGACTGGGGTGCATAAGCGTCTTACAGAGAATAGATGTTGGAGACTAGGGTGCAGAAGGACTGTTCAGAGAGCAGACGTTGGGGACTGGGGTGCAGAAGGATCCTTCCAGAGAGCAGAGGTTGGCAACTGGGGTGTAGAAGGACTGTTGCAGAGAGCAGAGGTTGGAGACTTAGGTGCAAAAAGGCTGCTACAGGGAGCAGAGTTTGGAGACTGGGATGCAGAAAGACTGTTGCAGTAATGAGAGGTTGGAGACTGGGTTGGAGAAGGAATGTCACAGAGAGCAGAGTTTGTAAACTGGCGTGCGGAAAGACCGTTACAGAGAGCAGAGTTTGGAGACTGCAGTACAGAAGGACTGTTACACAGAGCGGATGTTTGAGACGGTGGTTCTGAAGGACTGTTGCAGAGAAGATGTTGGATACTTGGGTGCAGAAGGACTGTTGCAGAGAGCAGAGGTTGGAGACTGTGGTGCAGAAGGATCGATACAGAAAGCCGATTTTGGAGACTGGGGTGCAGAAGGACAATTACAGAGAGCAGAGGTTAGAGACTGCGGTACAGAAGAACTGTTGTAGAGAACAAGGTTGGAGACTGGGGTGCATAGGGACCATTGCAGAGGGCAGACGTTGGAGACTCTGGTTCAGAAGGAATGTTACAGAGAGCAGAGTGTGGAAACTTGGGTGCAGGAGAATCTTAAAGAGAGGAATGATTGGAGACTTGGGTGCAGAACGATTGTTGCAGAGAGCAGACATTGGAGACTGGGGTGCAGCAGGACTGTTGCAGAGAGCATTTTTTGAAGACTGAGGTGCAGAAAAACTTTTACAGAGAGCAATGTTTGGAGACTGGGGTGCAGAAGAACTAATACTGAGAGCAGAGTTTGGTGACTGGGGACCAGAACGATCTTACAGAGAGGAAATTTTTGAAACTGGGTTGCAGAAGGATTGTTGCAGAGAGCAGACTTTGGAGACTGAAATGCAGAAGGATCGTTGCAGAGAGTAGATTATGGAGACTGGTGTATAGAAGGACTGTTCTAGAGAGCAGAGTTTGGAGACTGGGGTGAAGAAGGACTGTTGCAGAGAGCAGTTGTTGAAGACTGAGGTGCAGAAGGACTGTTAAAGAGAGCAGAGTTTGAAGACTGAGGTGCAGAAGGACTGTCGCAGAGAAGAGAGGTTGGAGACTGGGTGCAGAAGGACTGTGCAGAGTACAGTGTTTGGAGACTGGGGTGCAGAAAGACTGTTACAGAGAATAGAGGTTAGAGACTGCTGTACAGAACAACTGTTAAAGAGAGCAGAGGTTTGAGACAGGTGTGCAGAAGGATCTTACAGAGAGCAGAGGTTGGAGACTGGGGTGCAATAGGACTGATGCAGAGAGCAGAGTTTGGAGAATGGGGTGCAGAAGGATCGTTGCAGAGAGAAGAGGTTGGATACTGAGATGCAGAAGGCCTGTTACAAAGAGAAGATCTTGGAGACTGTGGAGCAGATGACATGTAACACACAGCAGAGCTTGGAGACTGAGTGGCATAAGGATCTTACAGAGAGCAGAGGTTGGTGACTGAGGTGCCGAAGGACTGTCAGAGAGAGCAGAGGTTGGAAACTGGGGTCCAGAAAGATCATTTCAGAGAGCAGAGTTTTCATAATGAGGTTTAGAAAAAACTGTTGCAGAGAGCAGGTGTAGGGGACTGGGGTGCAGAAGAAGTGCAGAGAGCTCAGGTTGGAGACTTGGGTGTAGAAGGATCATTGCAGAGAACATAGGGTGCAGACTGGGGTGCCGAAAGAGTTTTACAGACTGCAGAATTATGAGACTGGGGTGCACAAGGACTGTTATAAAAAGCAGAGTTTGGAGACTGGTATTTAGAAGGATCTTACAGAGAGCAGAGGTTGGCGACTGAGGTGCAGAAGGACTGTTACAGAGAGTAGATGTTGAAGACTGAGGTGCAGAAAGACCTTTGCAAAGAGAAGAGGTTGGAGACTGAGGTTCAGAAGGACTGATGAAGAGTGCAGAGGTTGGAGACTTGGGTGTAGGACTGTTGCAGAGAGCAGAGGTTGAAGTTTGGGGTTCCGAAAGACTGTTGCAGCTAGCAGACGTTAGAGACTGAAATGCAGAAGGACAGTTTCAGAGCACAGGTTGGAGATTGAGTGCAGAAGGACTCATAGAGAAAGCAGAGGTTGGAGAGTGGGGTGCAGAAGGACCGTTACAGAGAGAAGAGTTTTGAAACTGCAGTACAAAAGTACTGTTACAGAGAGCATAGTTTCGAGACTGGGGTGAAGAAAGACTGTTGTAGAGAGCAGATGTTGGAGATTGGGGTGCAGAAGGACTTTTGCAGAGAGCAGAGGTTGGAGACTGGGTTCAGTAGGACAATTGCAGAGTGCAGAGGCTGCAGACTGTGGTGGAGAAGGACTGTTACAGAGCAGAGTTTGGAGAGTGTGGTGAAGTAGGACTGATACAGAAAGAAGAGGTTGGAAACTCGGATACAGAAAGACCTTTAAAGAAAACAGACATTGTATACTGCGGAACAGTTAGACTATTACAGAGAGCAGTGTTTGGAGACTGGGGTGCAGAAGAAGTGTTGTAGAGAACAGAGGTTGAAGACTGGGGTGCAGAAGGATCATTGTAGAGACTAGAGGTTGGAGACTGGAATGCAGAATGACAGAAAGCAGTGTTCGGAGACTGGGGTGCAGAAGGCCTGTTACAGACAGCAGAGTTTGGAGACTGGGGTGCAGAAAGATTTGTACAGAGAGCAGAGTTTGAGTACTGGGTTGCAGAAAGATATTAAGAAGAGAAAATTTGGAGACTGAGGTGCAGAAGCACTGTTACAGAGAGAAGAGGTTGGATACTGAGGTGCAGAAGTACCGTTGCAGAGATCAGAAATTGGAGACCGAGGTGCAGAAGGATTTTTACAGAAAGCAGAGGTTGGTTACTGGGGTGCTGAGGACTGATACAGAAAGCAGAGGTTGGAGACTCGGATACCGAAGGACCCTTACAGAGAGCAGAGGTTGTAGACTGAGGTGCAGAAGGACTGTTGCAGAGAGCAGAGTTTGCAGACTGAGTTGCAGAAGGACTGTTACAGCGGGCAGATTTTCGAGACTGTGGTGGAAAACGACTGATACAGAAAGTAGAGGTTGGTTTCTGGGGTGCATAAGGACCCTTACAGAGAGCAGAGGTTAAAGACTGTGGTGCAGAAGAACTGTTGAAGAGAACGGAGTTTGGAGACTGGGGTGCAGAAGGATCGTTCTGGCGACCAGAGTATCGAGACTAGGGGGTAGAAGGACTGTTGCAGAGAGCTGAAGTTCTAGACTGGGGTGTATAAGGACTGTTACAGAGAGCAGATGTTGGAGACTGGGGTGCAGAAGGACTGTTACAGAGAGCAGAATTTGGAGACTGGGGTGCAGAAGAATTGTTGCAGAGAGCAGATTTTGGAGACTGGGGTGCAGAAGGATCGTTATAGATAGCAGAGATTGGAGACTGTGGTGCAGAAGGATAGTTGAAGAGAGAAGAGTTTGGAGACTGGGGTCAAAAGGCCTGTTATAGACAGCATAGGTTGGAGATTGGGGTGCAGAAGGTCTGTTACAGAGAGCAGTGCTTGGAGACTGGGGTGCAGAAGGATAGTTACAGAGAGCAGAGTTTAAAGAGAGGGTTGCAAAAGGATCTTACAGAGACAAAAGTTTGGAGACTGAGGTACATAAGGACTGTTACACAGAGAAGAGGTTTGAGACTGAGATTCAGAAGGATTGTTCCAGAGAGAAGAGTTTTCAGACTGAGGTGCAGAAGGACTGTTACTGAGAGCAGAGGTTGGAGACAAGAGTGGAGAAGGACTGCTGAGGAAAGTAGAGGTTGGAGACTGAGGTGCAGAAAGACTGTTACAGAGAGCAGAGTTTGGAGACTGGGGTGCAAAAGGACTGATACAGAAAGCAGAGTTTTGTGACTGTGGTTCAGAAGGACTGTTGCAGAGAGCAGAGGTTAGAGACTGGGGTGCAGAAGGACTATTGCAGAGAGCAGAGGTTGCAGACTGAGGTGCAGAAGGACTGTTACAAAGAGCAGAGTTTGGAGAATTTGGTGCAAAAGGACTGATACAGAAAGCAGTGGTTGGAGACTGGGGTGCAGAAGGACCCTTACAGAGAACAGAGTTTGGAGACTGCGGTACAAAAGGACTGTTACAGAGAGCAGAGGTTGGAGACTGGGGTGCAGAATAACTGTTGTAGAGAACAGAGGTTAGAGGCTTGGGTGCAAAAGGACCATTGCAGAAAGCAGAGGTTGGTGACTGGGTTTCAGAAGGATCTTACAGAGAGCAGAGTTTGGACACTGAAGTGCAGTTGGGCTCTTGCAGAAAGCAGAGTTTTGAGATTAGGGCACAGAAGAACTGTTGCAGAGAGCAGAAATTGTAGTCTGAGTTGCAGAAGGACTGTTACAAAAAGCCAAGTTTAGAGACCAGGGTGCAGAAGGACTGATACAGAAAGCAGAGTTTGGAGACTGGGGTCCAGAAGGACTATTACAGAGAGAAGAACTTGGAGACTGTAGTACAGGAGGACTGTAAAAGAGAGCAGAGTTTGGAAACTGGGGTACCGAAGGACTGTTGAAGAGAGCAGACGTTTGAAACTGAGGTGCAGAAGAATTATTACAGAGAGCAGACTTTGGAGTTTTGAGTGCAGAAGGACTGATAGAAAAAGCAGAGGTTGGAGAGTGGGGTGCAGAAGGACCGTAACAGAGAGAAGTGTTTGGAAACTGCAGTACAGAAGGACTCTTACAGAGAACAGATGATGGAGACTGGGGTGGAGAAGAACTGTTGCAGAGAGCAGATGTTGGAGACTGGGGTTCAGAAGGACTGTTGCAGAGAGCAGAGGTTTAAGTCTGGTCTGCAGAAGGACGATTGCAGAGAGCAGAGGTTGAAGAGTGAGGTGCAGAAGAACTGTTACCGAGAGCAAAGTTTGGCGACTGTGGTGCAGAAGGACTGATACAGAAAGCAGAGGTTGGAGACAGGGGTGTAGCAGGACCCTTACAGAGATCAGAGGTTGAAGACTGCGGTACAGAAGAACTGTTGTAGAGAACAAGGTTGGAGAATGGGGTGCAGAGGGACCATTGCAGAGGGCAGACGTTGTAGACTGGGGTGCAGAAGGAATGTTACAGAGAGCAGAGTTTGGAAACTGGTGTGTAGAAAAATCTTACAGAGAGGAAAGTTTGGAGACTGAGGTGCAGAAGGATTGTTGCAGAGACCAGACGTTGGAGACTAGGGTGCAGAAGGATCGTTTCAGAGAGTAGATTATGGAGACTGGGCTATAGAAGGACTGTTCTAAAGAGCAGAGGTTGAAGACTGGGGTGCAGAAGGACTGTTGCAGACAGCAGTTGTTTAAGACTGAGGTGGAGAAAAACTGTTACAGGGAGCAGTGTTTGTAGACTGGTGTAAAAAAGGACTGATACTGAGTGTAGAGTTTGGACACTGGGGAGCAAAAGGATCTTACAGAGAGGAAAGTTTGGAGACTGGGGTGCAGAAGAATTGTTGTAGAGAGCAGACGTTGGAGACTGGGGTGCAGAAGGCCTGTTGCAGAGAGAAGTTGTTGAAGACTGAGGTGCAGAAAAACTGTTACAGAGAGCAGTGTTTGGAGACTGAGGTGCAGAAGGACTGTTGAAGAGAGCAGTTTTTGGAGACTGGGGTGCAGAAAAACCGTTACAGAGAATAGAGGTTTGAGACTGTGGTACAGACGTACTGTTAAAGAGAGCAGAGGTTGGAGACAAATGTGCAGAATTATCTTACAGTGAGCAGAGGTTGTAGACTGGGGTGCAATAGGACTGTTGCAGAGAGCAGAGGTTGGAGAATGGGATGCAGAACGATAGTTGCAGAGAGAAAAGTTTGGAGACTGAGGTGCCGAAGACCTGTTACACAGAGCAGAGGTTGGAGACTGGGGAGCAGAAGGCCTGTAACATAGAGCAGCGTTTGGAGACTCTGTGGCATAAGGATCTTACAGAGAGCAGAGTTTGGTGACTGAGGTGCTGAAGGACTGACAGAGAGAGCAGAGGTTGTAGACTTTGGTCCACAAGCATCGTTGCAGAGAGATGAGTTTTCAGAATGAGGTTTAGAAAAACTGTTGCAGAGAGCAGATATTGGAGACTGGGGTGCAGAAGAACTGTTGCAGAGAGCAGAGTTTGGAGACTTTAGTGTAAAAGGATCATTGCAGAGAGCAGAGGGTGGAGACTGGGGTGCCGAAGGACTGTTACAGAGAGCAGATTTTAGAGACTGGGGTGCAGAAGGACTGTTACAGAGAGCAGAGTTTGAAGACTGAGGTGCAGAAAGACCTTTGCAAAGAGAAGTGTTTGGAGACCGAGGTGCAGAAAGACTGTTGCAGAGTGTAGAGTTTAAAGACTAGGGTGTAGAAGGACTTTTGCAGAGACCAGAGTTTGGAGATTGGGTTGCCAATGGACTGTTGCAGAGAGCAGATGTTGAAGACACAGGTGCAGAAGGACTCTTACTGAGAGCAGAGGTTGGAGACTTGAGTGAAGAAGGACTGATAGATAAAGCAGAGGTTGCAGAGTGGGGTGCAGAAGGACCATTATGGAGAGAAGAGTTTGGAAACTGCAGTACAGAAGGACTGTTACAGAGAGCAGATATTGGAGACTGGTTTGCAGAACTCCTGTTACAGAGAGCAGAGTTTGGAGACTGTTGTGCAGAAGAACTGTTAAAGAGTGCAGAGTTTAAAGACTGGGTTGTAGAAGGATCTTATAGAAAGCAGAGTTTGGAGAATGAGGTGCAGAAGGACTGTTACAGAGAGCAGAATTAGGAGACTGGCGTGCAGAAGGGTGGTTTAATGGAGCAGAGTTTTTAGACTGAGGGTTAGAAGGACTGTTGCAGAGAGCAGACGTTCGAGACTGGGGTGCAGAAGAACTGTTGCAGAGAGGAGAGTTTGGAGACTGGGGTGCAGAAGGATTGTTATAGAGAGCAGAGTTTGGAGACTGGGTTGCTGAAGGATCTTACAGAGAGCAGAGGTTGAAGACTGAGGTGCAGGTGGACTGTTACAGAGAGGAATGATTTGAGACTGGGGTGCAGAAGGATCATGTAGAGAGCAGAGCTTTCAGACTGAGGTCAACAAGGACGGTTACAAAGAGCAGACGTTGGAAACTGAGGTGTAGAAGGACTGTTACACATAGGAGAGTTTGGAGACTCAGGTGCAGACGGACTGTTACAGGAAGCAGAGTTTGGAAATTGGGGTGCAGAAGTACTGCTACAGAGAGCAGAGGTTGGAGACTGTGGTATAGGACTGTTACCGAGAGCAGAGGTTGGAGACTGGGGTGCAGAAGTATTCTTACATAGAGCACAGGTTGGAGACTGAGGTGCACACGGTTAGATACAGAGAAGAAAGGTTAGAGACTGGGGTTCAGACAGACTGATACAGAAAGAAGAGGTTGGGTACTGGGGTGTAGAAGGACCCTTACAAAGAACACAGGTTGGGGACTGCGGTACAGAAGGACTGTTACAGAGAGCAGATCTTGGAGTCTGGGGAGCAGAAGTACTGTTTCAGTGGACAAAGGTTGGAGTCTGGGGTTGAGAGATAATGTTACAAAGAGCAGAGTCTGGAAACTCGAGTGCAGAAGGATATTACAGAGAGTAGAGGTTGGAGAATGTGGTGCAGAAGGACTGTTGCAGAGAGCAGATGTTGGAGACTAAGGTCCAGAAAAATCGTTGCAGAGAGCAGAGTTTGGAGACTGGGGTGTAGAAGTACTGTTGCAGAGAGCAGATATTGGAGACTGGAGTTCAGAAGGACTGTTGCAGAGAGTAGAGTTTGATGACTGGGGTGAAGAAGGACAGTTACAGAGAGCAGAGGTTGGAGACTGGGGTTCAGATGGATCTTACAGAGAGCAGAGTTTAGAGACTGGGGTGCAAAGTACTGTTGCAGAGAGCAGATGTTGGAGACTGGGGTGGAGAAGAATCGTTGAAGAGAGAAGATGTTGGAGACTGGAGTGCAGAAGTCTTTTTACAGGGAGCAGAGTTTAAAGACTGTTGTGCAGAACGACTGTTACAGAGTGCAAAGTTTAAAGACTGGGGTGCAGAAGAACTGTTGCAGAGAGAACACGTTGGAAACAGGGGTCCAAAAGGATCATTGCAAAGAGCAGAGTTTGGAGACTAGGGTTCAGAAAGACTGCTGCAGAGAGCAGATGTTGGAGACTGGGGTGCAGAAGGACTGTTCCAGAGAGCAGACTTTAGAGGCATGGGTGCAGAAGGACTATTACATAGAGCAGAGGTTGGAGACTCAGGTGCAGAAGGACTGTTACAGAGAGCAGAGGTTGAAGACTGGGGTTCAGATGGATCTTACACAGAGCAGAATTTGGAGACTGGGGTGCAAAAAGACTGTTGCAGAGAGCAGATGTTGGAGACTGGGGTGGAGAAAAATCTTTGCAGAGAGAAGAGTTAGGAGACTGGGGTGCAGAATGCCTGTTACAGAGAGCACAGGTTTGAGACTGTTGTGCAGAAGGACTGTTACAGAGTGCAAAGTTTAAAGGCTGGGTTGCAGAAGGATCTTACAGAGAGCAGAGTTGGGAGACTGAGGAGAAGAAGGACTGTTACAGAGAGCAGAGGTAGGAGACTGGGGTGCAGAAGAGTCGTTGCAGAGAGCAGAGCTTTTAGACTGAGATGCAGAAGAACTGTTGCAGAGAGCAGATGTTGGAGACTGGGTTGCAGAAAGACTGTTGCAGAGAGTAGATGTTGGTATCTAGGGTGCAGAAGGACTGTTGTAGAGAGCAGAGGTTGGAGAATATGCTGCAGAAGGACTGTTGCAGAGAGCAGAGTTTAGAGACTGATGTGTGGGAGTCCTGCTACAGAGAGCCGAGGTTGGAGACTTGGATGCAGAAGGACTGTTACAGAGAGCAGAGATTGGATACAGGGGTGCATAAGGATCTTACAGAGAGCAGAATTTGGAGACTGTGGTTCAAAAGAACTGTTGCAGAGATCATATTTTGGAGACTGGGGCTCACTAGAATCATTTCAGAGAGCAGAGGTTGGAGACTGTGGTGCAGAAGTATCGTTGGAGAGAGCAGATTTTGGAGACTGGGGTGCAGAAGGCCTGCTACAGAGAGAAGACTTTGGAGACTGGTGTGCAGAAGGCCTGTTATAGAGAGGAGAGGGTGGAGTTTGACGTGCAGGTGGACTGTTACATAGAGAAATGTTTTGAAACTGGGGTGAAGAAGGATCGTGTAGAGAGCAGAGGAATCAAACTGATGTTCAGAAGGACTGTTAAAGAAAGTAGAGGTTGGAAATTGGGGTGCAGAAAGACTGTTACAGAGACCAGAGTTTGGAGACTGCAGTATAGAAAAACTGTTATAGAGAGCAGAGTTTGGAGATTGGGGTGCAGAAGGAAGATACAGAGAGCACAGGTTAGAGACTGAAGTGCAGAAGGATAGATACAGAGAGCAGAGGTTTGAGACTGAGCTTCAGAAGGACTGATACAGAAAGCAGTATTTGGAGACTGGGGTGCAGAAGGTAAGTTACGGAGAGCAGTATTTGGAGACTGCGGTACTGAAGGACTGTTACAGAGAGCAGAAGTTGGAGACTGGGAGCAGAAAGACTGATGCAGAGGACAGAAGTTGAAGACTAAGGTGCTGCAGGACACTTACACAAAGCAGAGGATAAATACTGGGAAAGTGAAGGAATGTTACCGAGAACAAAGTTTAGAATCTGGAGTGTAGAAGGATCTATTAGAGACCAGAGTTTGGAGACTGTGGTGCAGAAGGACTGTTGCAGAGAGCAGTGATTGGAGACTGAGGTGCAGAAATCTTGTTACATAGAGTAGAGGTTGGACACTGGTGTGCAGAAGGATGGTTGAAAGGAGCAGAGCTTGAAGACAGGGGTGAAGAAGGATCTTACAGAGAGCAGAAGTTGGAGACTGAGGTGAAGAAGGACTCTTGTAGAGATCAGAGGTTGGAGACTAGGGTGCAGTAGGATCATTGCAGAGAGCAGAGGTTTGAGAATGGGGTGCAGAAGGACTGTTGAAGAGAGCAGATTTTAGAAACTGGGGTGCAGTAGACTGTTCCACAGAGCAGAGTTTGGAGGCTGGGGTGCAGAAGGACTGTTACAGAGAACAGAGTTTAGAGACTGGGTGTCAGAAGGATCTTACAGATAGCAGATTTGGGAGACTGAGTTGTAGAAGGACTGTTACACAGAGCAGAGGTAGGAGACTGTGGTGCAGAAGTGTCGTTGCAGAGAGCAGAGTTTTCAGACTGAGGTGCAGAAGAACTGTAGCAGAGAGCAGATGTTGGAGACTTGTGTGAAGAAAGACTGTTGCAGAGAGCAGATGTTGGTAAGTAGGGTGCAGAAGGACTGTTGCAGAGAGCAGTTGTTGGAGACTTGGGTGCAGAAGGACTGTTGCAAAGAGCAGACGTTGGAGACTAGGGTGAAAAAGGATCGTTGTAGAGAGCACAGGTTTGAGACTGGGGTGCAGAATGGATATTACAGAGAGAAAGGTTTGAAGAAAGGGTGCAGAAGGACTGTTACATAGGAAAGAGTTTGGAGACTGGTTCCCTAAAGATCTTACACAGAGCAGAGTTTGGAGACTAAGGTGCAGAAAGAATGTTACAGAGAGTAGAGGTTGGAGACTAGGGTGCAGAAGGATTGTTACAGAGAGCAGATTTTGGAGACTGGAGTGCAGAAAAACTGTTGCAAATAGCAGAGTTTGGAGCCTGTGGTGTAGAAGGACTGTTTAAGAGAACAGAGTTTGGACACTTGGGTGCAGAAGAAATGTTGCAGAGAGCAGAGCTTAGAGACTGTGGTAGAGCAGGACTGTTAAAGAGAACAGAGGTTGGAGACTGGCGTGCAGAAGGATCGTTGCAGAGAACAGAGTTTTCAGACTGAGGTGCAGAAGGAGTGTTGCAGAGAGCAGATATTGGAGACTGGGGTGCAGAAGGACTGTTGTAGAGAGCAGAGGATGGAGACTGGGGTGCAGAATGATCGTTGTAGCAAGCAGAGGTTTGAGACCAGCGTCCAAAAAAAATGTTACAGAGAACAGAGGTTGGAGAATGGGTGCAGAAGGACTCTTACAGAGGGCAGAATTTACAGACTGGGTTGCAAAAGGATCTTAGATAGAGTAGATATTGGAGACTGAGCTGCAGAAGGACTGTTACAGGGAGCAGGCGTTGGAGACTGGGGTGCAGAAGGACTGATACAGAAAGCAGACATTTGTTACCTGGGTGCAGAAGGACTGTTGCAGAGAGCAGAGGTTGGAGACTGAGGTAGAGAAGGACTGTTGCAGAGAGCAGATGTTGGAGACTGGGTTGCAGAAGGACTGTTGCAGAGAGCAGAGATTGCAGACTGGTGTGAAGAAGGACTATATCAGAGAGCAGAGGTTGCAGACTGAGGTATAGAAAGACTGTTACAGAGAGAAGAGTTTGGAGAATGTGGGGCAGAAGGACTGATACAGAAAGCAGAGCTTGGAGACTGGGCTTCAGAACAACCCTTACAGAGAACAGAGGTTGGAGACTGCAGTACAGAAGGACTGTTACAGAGAGCAGAGGTTGGAGACTGGTGTGCAGAATAAGTGTTGTAGAGAACAGAGGTTGGTGATGGGGTGCAGAAGGACCATTGCAGAAAGCAGAGGTTGGAGATTGGGGCACAGAAGTACTGTTGCAGAGAGAAGAGGTTGGTGTCTGAGGTGCAGAAGGACTGTTACAGAGAGCAGAGGTTCGAGACCGGGGTGCAGAAGGACTGATACAGAAAGGAGAGTTTGAAGACTGGGGTGCAGAATGACCATTACAGAGAGAAGAGGTTGGAGACTGCAGTACAAAAGTACTGTTACAGAGAGCAGAGGTTGGAGACTGCGGTGAAAAAGGACTGTTACATAGAACATATTTTGAAGACTGGGGTGAGGAAGGACTGTTGCAGAGAGAAGAGGTTTAAGACTGGGTTGCAGAAGGACTGCTGCAGAGAGCAGAGGTTGCAGAGTGAGGCGCAGAAGCACTGTTACAGAGAGAAGAGTTTGGAGACTGTGGTAAAGAAAGACTGATATAGAAAGCAGAGGTTGGAGACTGGGGTTCAGAAGGACTCTTATGGAGAACAGAGGTTGAAGACTGCGGTACAGAAGAACTGTTGTAGAGAACAGGTTGGAGACTGGGGTGCAGAAAAAATGTTAAAGAGAGCAGCGTTTGGAAACTGGGTTGCAGAAGGATCTTACAGAGAGGAAAGTTTCGAGACTGGAGTGTAGGAAAAATTTTGCAGAGAGCAGACGTTGGAGACTGGGGTGCAAAAGGATCATTTCAGAGAGTAGATAATGGAGACTGGGGTATAGAACTGTTCTAGAGAGCAGAGGTTGGAGACTGGGATGCAGAAGGAATCTTGCAGAGAGAAGTTGTTGAAGACTGATGTTCTGAAAAACTGTTACAGAGAGCAGTATTTGGAGACTGGGGTGCAGGACTGACACTGAGAGCAGAGGTTTGATACTGGGGTTAAGAAGGACTGTTAAAGAGAGCAGAGTTTAGAGACTTGAATGCAGAAGGCCTGTTACAGAGAGGAGAGGTTGTAGACTGGGGTGCAGAAGGCCTCTTACAGAGAACAGAGGTTAGAGACTGATGTGCAGAAGGACTGTTACAGAGAGCAGAGGTTGGAGACTGGGGTGCAGAAAGACTGTTGCAGAGTGCAGTGTTTGGAGACCGGGGTTCAGAAAGACAGTTGCAGAGAGCAGAGTTTGGAGACTGGTGTGCAGAAGGACTGTTACAGAGAGCAGAGTTTGAAGCCTGGCGTGCAGAAAGACGGATACAGAAAGCAGTTTTTGTAGACTGGGTTGCAGAAAGACTGATACAGAAAGCAGAGGTTGGAGAAGGGGTGCAGAAAGACCCTTACAGAGAACAGAGGTTTGAGACTGCGGTACAGAAGGACTGTTACAGAGAGCAGAGGTTGGAGACTGGGGTGCACAATAAACGTTGTAGAGGAAAGAGGTTGGAGACTCCGGTTCTGAAGGACCATTGCAGAAAGCATATGTTGGAGACTGGGTTTCAGAAGGATCTTACAGAGAGTAGAGTTTGGACACTGAGGTGAAGAAGGACTGTTGCAGAGAGCAGAGGTTCGAGATTGGGGCACAGAAGGACTGTTCCAGAGAGCAGAGGTTTGAATCTGAGGTGTAGAAGGACTGTTACAGAGAGCAGAGGTTGGTGACTTCGGTGGAAAAGTACTGTTGCAGAGAGCAGATTTTAAAGTCTGGGGTGATGAAGGACTTTTGCCGAGAGCAGATGTAGCAGAGTGAGGTGCTGAAGGACTGTTACAGAGAGCAGAGTTTGCTGACTGTGGTGCAGAAGGACTGATACAAAAAGCAGAGGTTGAAGACTGGGGTGCAGAAGGTCCCTTACAGAGAACAGAGTTTAAAGACTGCGGTACAGAAGAACTGTTCTGGAGAACAAGGTTGGAGATTGGGGTGCAGAGGGACCATTGCTGAGAGCAAACTTTGGAGACTGGGGTGCAGAAGGAATGTTACAGAGAGCAGAGTTTGAAACTCGGGTGCACAAGGATCTTACACAGAGAAAAATTTGGAGACAGATTGTTGCAGAGAGTAGACTTTGGAGACTGGGGTGAAGAAGGATCGTTGCAGAGAGTAGATTATGGAGACTGGGGTATAGAAGGACTGTTCTAGAAAGCAGAGGTTGGAGACTGGGGGGCAGAAAGACTGTTTCAGATAGCAGTTTTTGAAGACTGAGGTGCAGAAAAACTGTTACAGAGAGCATGTTTTGAGACTAAGTTGCAGGACTGATACTGAGAGCAGAGTTTGAAGACTGGGGTGCAGAAGGATCTTACAGAGAGCAGAGTTTAAAAACTGAGGTGCAAAAGGACTACTCCAGAGAGCAGAGGTTGGAGATTGGGGTGCAGAAGGACTGTTAAAGAGAGCAGAGTTCAGAGACTTGGGTGCAGAAGGCCTGTTACAGAGAGCAGAAGATGGAGACTGAGGTGCAGAAGGACTGATACAGAGATAGATGTTGAATAGTGAGGTGCAAAAAGACCATTTCAGAGAGCAGATATTGGAGACTGATGTGCAGAAGGACTGTTGCGGAGTGCAGAGGTTTGAGACTTGAGTGTAAAAGGACTGTAGCAGCAAGCAGAGAATGGGGATTGGGGTGCCAAAGGACCTTTGCAGAGAGCAGAATTCGGAGACTGAGGTGCAGATGACCTGTTACAGAGAGCAGAGGTTGGATACTTGAGTGCAGAAGGACTGATAGAAAAAGCAGTGGTTGGAGACTGGCGTTCAGAAGACAGTTACAGAGAGAAGAGTTTGGAAATTGAAGTACAGAGGAACTGTTACAGAGAGCAGAGATTAGAGACTGGGGTTGAGATGTACTGTTGCAGAGATATGATGTTGGAGACTTGGGTCCAGAAGGACTGTTGTAGAGAGTAGGTTGGAGAATGGGGTGCAGAAGGACTTTTGCAGAGAGTAGGGGTTGAAGATTGGGGTGCAGAAAACTGAGGCGAAGAAGGACTGTTGGAGACAACAGAGTTTGGAGACAGGGGTGCAGAAGGACCGTTGCAGAGAGAAGAGGTTGGAGACTGAGGTGCAGAAGGATTGTTAAAGAGAGCAGAGGTTGGAGACTGGGGTGCAGAAGGACTGTTGCAGAATGCAGAGGTTTGAGACTGGGGTGCAGAAAAACTGTTGCAGAGAACGGAGTTTCGAAACTTAGGTGCAGAAGGACTGTTGCTGAGATCAGCGGTTGGAGACTGACGTGAAGAAGGATTTCTACAGAGAGAAGAGGTTAGAGACTGAGGTGCTGAAGAACTGTTACAAAGAGCAGAGGTTTGAGACTGGGTGCAGATGGATCTTACAGAGAGCAGGGATTGGAGACTGGGGTGCAGAAGGACTGTTATAGAAAGCAGAGTTTGGAGTCTTGGATGCAAAAGGACTGTTGTAGAGAGAAGAGTTTGAAGCTGAGGTGCAGAAGGACTGTTGCAGAGAGAAGAGGTTGGAGATTAGGTTCAGAAGGACTGTTACAGAGAGCAGAGTTTTGAGACTGGGGTAAAGAAGAACTAATATAGAAAGCAGAGTTTGGAGACTGCGGTGCAGAGGACCGTTACAGAGAGCAAAAGTTGGAGACTGTGGTACAGAAGGACTTTTACAGAGAGCAGAGGTTGCACACTGGGGTACACAAGGACTATTGCAGAAAACAGAGGTTGGAGACTGATGAACAGAAGCATTGCTACAGAGAGCAGAGTTTGGAGACTGGGGTACAGAAGGATTGATTCAGAGAGCAGAGGTTGATAACTAGGTGCAGAAGGATCTTCAAGAGAGCAGAGGTTAGAGACTGGGGTGCAGAAGAACTGTTGCAGAGTTCAGATGTTGGAGACTGGGCTGTAGAAGGATCTTTGCAGAGAAAATAGGTTGGATACTGGGGTGCTGAAGGCCTGTTACATAGACCTGAGTTTGTAGACTGGGGTGCAGGTTGCCTGTTACAGAGAGCAGAGTTTGGAGACTGGGGAGCAGGTGGACTGTTACAGAGAGCAGACTTTGGTTACTGGGTTGCAGAAGGATCTTATATAGAGCAGAGTTTGGAGACTGAGGTGCAGTAGAACTGTTACAGAGAGCAGAGGTTGGAGACTGGGTTGCAGAAGGACGGTTGCAGTGAGGAGATATTGGAGGCTAGAGTGCAGAAAGACTGTTACAGGAAGCAAAGGTTGGAGACTGAGTTGCATAAGGACAGTTACAGACAGTAGAGTTTAGAGACAGAGGTGTAGAAGGACTGTTGCAGAGAGCAGATTTTGGAGACTGGGGTGTAAAAGGACTGTTGCAGAGAGCAGAGGTTGGGAACTTGAATGAAGAAGGACTGTTGCAGAAAGTAGAGTTTGAAGACTGATGTGCAGAATGAATGTTTCAGAGAGTAGAGTTATGAGACTGGGGTGAGGAAGGACTGATACAGAAAAGAGACTTTGGAAACTGGGGTGCATAAGGACCGTTAATGAGAGCAGACTAGTGTACAGAAGGACTGTGGCAGAGAGCAGATTTTGGACACTGTGGTGCAGAAGGACTGTTGTAGAGAGCAGAGGTTAGAAAATGGGGTGCAGAACG
Source organism: Ictidomys tridecemlineatus (assembly GCF_052094955.1). Lineage (NCBI taxonomy): Eukaryota > Metazoa > Chordata > Mammalia > Rodentia > Sciuridae > Ictidomys > Ictidomys tridecemlineatus. The sequence goes on from NW_027526169.1 coordinate 70,964, forward strand.
ACTGTTGCAGATAACAGAGGTTGGAGACATGGGTTCAGGTGGACTGTTGCAGAGAACAGAGGTTGGCGACTGGGGTGCAGAAGGACCATTGAAAAGAGCAGAAGTGAGAGACTGGGGTGGAGAAGAAATGTTACAGAGAGCACCGTTTGGAAACTGAGGTGCAGAAGGATCGTACAGAGAGCAGAGTTTGGAGACTGAAGTGCAGGAGGACTGTTGAAGAGAGAAGACGTTGAAGACTGGGGTGCAGAAGAATCATTGCAGAGAGAACAGGTTGAAGACTGGGGTGCAGAAGGACGGTTACAAAATGAAAAGTTTGAAGACTGCGGTACAGAAAGACTGTTAGAGAGAGAAGAGGATTCAGACTGGGGTGCAGAAGGATCATTGGAGAGGGCAGAGGTTAGAGACTGATCCAGAAATCAGAGTTTGAAGACTTGGGTTCAGATAGACTGTCGCAGAGAACAGAGGTTGGAGACTGTGGTGCAGAAGGACTGTTGCAGAGAGTAGAGTTTGGAGACTAGGGTGCGGAAGTATCATTGTAGAGAGCAGAGTTTGGAGACTGGGGTGAAGAAGGACTTTTGCAGAGAGCAGAGGTTTGATACTGGGTGCAGAAGGACTGTTGCAGAGAGCAGATGATGGAGACTGGAGTGCCTAAGGACTGTTGCAGAGAGTAGAGGTTGGAGACTGGGGTGCAGAAGGACTGTTATAGGAAGCAGAGTTTGGAAATTGGGATGCAGAAAAACTGTTACAGAGAGCAGTGTTTGGAGACTGGGGTGCAGAAGGACTGTTACAGAGAGCAGAGTTTGGAGCCTGGGGTTCAGATGGATCTTACAGAGAGCAGAGTTTTGAGATTGGGGTGCAAAAGGACTGTTGCAGAGAGCAGATTCTGGAGACTGGGGTGAAGAAGAATAGTTGCAGACAGAAGAGGTTGAAGACTGGGGTGCAGAAGGCCTGTTACTAAGAGCAGAGTTTGGAGACTGGGTGGCAGAAGTCATGTTACAGAGAGCAGAGTTTGGAGACTGTTGTGCAGAAGGACTGTTACAGAGTGCAGAGTTTAAAGACTGGGTTGTAGAAAGATCATACAAAGTGCAGAGTTTGGATAATGAGGTGCAGAAGGACTGTTACAGAGTGCAGAAGGACTGTTACAGAGTGCAGAAGTAGGAGACTGTGGTGCAGAAGGGTCTTTGCAGTGAGCAGACTTTTCAGAGTGAGGTGCAAAAGGACTATTGCAGAGAGCAGATATTGGAGACTGGGGTGTAGAAGGACTGTTGCAGAGAGCAGATGTTGGAGACTTTGGTGAAGAAGGATCCTTGCAGAGAGCAGAGGTTGGAGACCAGTTGGCAGTAGAACTGTTACAGAGAGCAAAGTTTGAAACTGGGTTGCAGAAGGATTTTATATAGAGCAGAGGTTGCAGACAGTGGTGCAGAAGGATTGTTACAGAGAGTAGAGCTTGGAGACTGTTGTTCAGAAGGACTCTTGCAGAGAGCAGACGTTGGAGACTGGGGTTCAGACAGATCGTTGCAGAAAGCAGAGTTGGAGACTGGGGTGTAGAAAAACTGTTGCAGAGAGCAGATGTTGGAGACTGCGGTGCAGGTGGACTGTCGCAGAGAGCAGAGGTTGGAGAGTGCGGTTCAGAAAGACTGTTGCAGAGAGCAGAGGTTTGAGAATGAGGTGCAGAAAAACTGTTACAGAGAGCAGAGTTTGGAGACTGGGGTGCAGAAGGACTGTTACAGAGAGCAGAGGTTGGATACTGGGGTGCAGAAGGACTGTTACAGAGAGCAGAGGTTGGAGACTGGGGTTCAGAGGAATCTTACAGAGAGCAGATTTTGGAGACTGTGGTGCATGAGGACTGTTGCAGAGAGCAGAGGTTGGAGACTGGTGTGAAGAAGAATCCTTGCAGAGAGAAGTGTTTGGAGACTAGGGTGCAGAAGGCCTGTTACTGAGAACAGCGTTTGGAGACTGGGTTGTAGAAGTCCTGTTGCAGAGAGCAGAGGTTGGAGACTGTTGTGCAGAAAGATGATTACCGAGTGCAGAGTTTACAGATTGTGTTGCAGAAGGATTTTAAAGAGAGCAGAGTTGGGAGACTGAGGTGCAGAAGGGTCGTTGCATAGAGCAGAGTTTTTCCACTGAAGTGCAGAATGACTGTTGCAGAGAGCAGATATTGGAGACTAGGGTGCAAAAAGACTGTTGCAGAAAGCAGACATTGGAGACTGGTGTTAAGAAGGATCGTTTCAGACAGCAGAGGTTGGAGACTGGTGTGCAGAATTATTGTTACAGAGAGTAGAATTTGGAGACTGGGTTTTAGAAGGATGCTACAGAGAGCAGAGGTTGGAGACTGTAGTGCATAAGGACTGTTACAGAGAGTAGAGGTTGGAGACTGAGGTGCAGAAGGACCGATGCAGAGAACAGAGTTTGGAGACTGAGTTGCAGAAGGATAGATACAGAGAACAGCGGTTGGAGACTGCGGTTCAGACAGACTGATATAGAAAGCAGAGGTTGGAGACTGGGGTGTAGAAGGACCGATACAAAGAGCACAGGTTGGAGACTGCGGTACAGAAGGAACAGATGTCGGAGACTGGGGAGCAGAAGGACTTTTGCAGAGGACAGAGTTTGGAGACTGGGTTGGAGAAGGAATGTTACAGAGTGCAGATTATGGAATCTGGAGTGCATAAGCATCTTACAAAAAGCAGAGGTTGGAGACTGTGGTGCAGAAGGACCGTTAAAGAGAGCAGACGTTGGAGACTGGGGTCCAAAAGGAGCGTTGCATATAGCAGAGTTTGGAGACTGCGGTACAGAAGGATAATTACAGAGAGCAGAGGTTGGAGACTGGGGTGCAGAAGGACTGTTGCAGAGAGCAGAGTTTTGAGACTGGTGTGGAGAGAATTGTTGCAGAGAGAAGAATTTGGAAACTTGGGTGCAGAAGGTCTGTTACTGAGATCAGTGGTTGGAGATTGGGTTGATGAAGGATCTTACAGAGAGCAGAGATTGGAGACTGAGGTGCAGGGGGACTGTTACCAAGAGCAGTTGCTGGAGACTGGAGTGCAGAAGGATCATGCAGAGAGCCGAATTTTTAGACTGAGGTGCAGAAAGACTGTCACAGAGAGCATAGGTTGGAGACTGAGGTTTAGAAGGAACTGTTACAGAGAGCAGAGTTTGGAGACTCAGGTGCATAAGGACTTTTACAGGAAGCAGATTTTAGAAATTGGTGTGCAGAAGGACCGTTAAGGAGAGCAGAGTTTGGAGACTGCTGTATAGGACTGTTACCGAGAGCAGAGGTTGGAGACTGGTGTGAAGAAGGACTCTTACATAGAGCACAGGTTGAGACTGAGGTGCAAAAGGATAGATACAGAGAACAGAGGTTGGAGACTGAGGTGTAGAAGGACTGTTACAGAGAGCAGAGTTTGGAGACTCAGGTGCAGAAGGACTTTTACAGGAAGCAGATTTTGGAAACTGGTGTGCAGAAGGATCGTAAAAGAGCAGATTTTGGAGACTGCTGCATAGGACTGTTACCGAGAGCAGAGGTTGGAGACTGGTGTGCAAAAGGACTCTTACATAGAGCACAGGTTGAGACTGAGGTGCAAAAGGATAGATACAGAGAACAGAGGTTGGAGACTGGGTTTCAGACAGACTGATACACAAAGCAGAGTTTGAAGCCTGGGGTGTAGAAGGACCATTACAAAGAGCAGAAGTTGGAGACTCTGGTACAGAAGGACTTTTACAAAGAGCAGATCTCAGAGATTGGGAAGTAGAATGACTGTTGCAGAGGACAGAGGTTGGAGACTGGGGTGGATAAGGAATGTTACAGTGAGCAGATTTTTTAGACTGAGGTGCAGAAGGACTGTTGCAGAGAGCAGATGTTGGGGACTGTGGTGCAGAAAGATCGTTGCAGAGAGCAAAGTTTGGAGACTGGGGTGCAGAAAGATAGTTGCAGAGAGCAAAGTTTGGAGACTGGGGTGCAGAAGGACTGTTGCAGAGAGCAGATGTTTTAGACTGGGGTGCAGAAGAACTGTTACAGAATGCAGAGTTTGGAGACTGAGGTCCACAAGGACTGTTACTGAGAGTAGATTTTGGAGTCTGGGTTCCTGAAGGACTATTACAGAGAGCAGAGGATGAAGCCTGGGGTTCAGATGGATCGTACAGAGAGCAGAGATTGGAGACTGGGGTCAGAAGGACGGTTACAGAGTACAGAGTTTAAAGACTGAGTTGCGGAAGGATCTTACAGATATCAGAATTGGGAGACTGAGGTGCAGAAGGACAGCAGAGGTAGGAGACGGGGTGCAGAAGGTTCGTTGCAGAAAGCAGAGTTTTTTGACTGAGGTGCAGAAAAACTGTTGCAGAGAGCAGATTTTGGAGTCTGGGGTGCATTTGGACTGTTGCAGAGAGCAGAGGATGGACACTGGTGTGAAGAAAGACTGTTACAGAGAGCAGAGTTTGGAGACTATGTTTTACAAGGATTCTATATAGAGCAGAGTTTGGAGAGTGAAGTGCAGAAGGACTGTTACAGAGAGTAGCGGTTGGACACTGAGGTGCAATAGGACTTTTCAGAGAGTTTTGAGACTGAGGTGCAGAAGGATCGTTAAAGAGAGAAGAGTTTGGAGAATGGGTGCAGAAGGTCTGTTGCATAGAGCAGAGGTGAGAGACTGGGGTGCAGAAGGACTGTTGCAGAAAGCAGAGGTTGGAGACTGGGGTGCAGAAGGACTGTTGCCGAGAGCAGAGGTTGGAGACAGAGGTGCAGAAGGACTCTTAGAGATAGCAGATGTTGGAGACTGGGGTGCAGAAGGGCTGATGCAGAAAGCAGAGTTTGGATTCTGGGGTGCAGAAAGACCGTTACAGAGAGCAGAATTTAGAGACTGCAGTACAGAAGGACTGTTGCAGAGAGCAGAGTTTGGAGACTGGGTTGCATAAGGACTGTTGCAGAGAGTAGATGTTGGAGACTGAGGTGCAGAAGTCCAGTTACATAGAGCAGAGGTTGGAGACTGGGGTGCAGGAGGATTGTTGCAAAAAGCAGACCTTTGAGACAGGGGTGCAGAAGGATCTTACAGAGAGAAGAAATTGGAGACTGAGGTGCAGAAGGAGTGTTGCAGAGATCAGAGTTTGGAGACTGGCGTGCAGTAGGATCATTCCAGAGAGCAGAGGTTAAAGTTTTGTGTGCACAAGGGTCGTTGCAGAGAGCAGAGATTGGAGACTTGGGTGCAGAAGGCCTGATACAGAGAGCAGAGTTTTGAGACTGGCGTGCAGAAGGCCTGTTACAGAGAGGAGAGCTTGGATACTCGGGTGCAGAAGGACTGTTATAGAGAGCAGAGTTTAGTGACTGGGTTGCTGAAGGATCTTACAGAGGGCAGTGGTTGGAGACTGAGGTGCAGGTGGACTGTTACAGAGAGGAGTGGTTGGAGACTGGGGTGCAGAGGATCGTGTAGAGAGCAGAGGATTCAGACTGAGGTTCAGAAGGACGGTTACAGAGAGGAGCGGTTGGATACTGAGTTTTAGAAGGACTGTTACAGAGAGCAGAGTTTGAAGACTCATGTGCAGAAGGACTGTTACAGGTAGCAGAGTTTGGAAATAGGGGTGCAGAAGGACCGTTATAGAGAGCAGAGTTTGGAGACTGCGGTATAAAACTGTCACCAAGAGCAGAGGTTGGAAACTAGGATGCAGAAGGACTCTTAGAGAGAGAAGAAGTTGGAAACTGGGGTGAAGATGGACTGATACAGAAAGCAGAGATTGGAGTCTGGGGTGCAGAAAGACCGTTACAGAGAGCAGATGTTTGAGACTGCAGTACAGAAGGACTGTTGCAGAGAGCAAAGTTTGGAGACTGGTGTGCAGAAGGACTCTTATGTAGAGCACAGATTGGAGACTGAGGTACAGCAGGATAGATACAGAGAAAAGAGTTTGGAGACGGGTTTAAAATTGACTTATACAGAAAAAAGAGGTTTGAGACTGGGGTTTAGAAGGACTGTTACAGAGAGGAGATCTCGGAGACTGGGGAGCTGAATAACTGTTGCAGAGGACAGAGTTTGGAGACTGGGGTGGAGGTGGAATGTTACAGAGAGCAGAGTTTGGAAACTGGAGTGCAGAAGGATCTTAAAAAGAACAGAGGTTGGAGACTGTGGTTCAGTAGGACTGTTGCAGAGAGCAGACATTGGATACTGGGGTCCAGAAAAATCGTTGCAGAGAGCAGAGTTTTGAGACTAGGGTGCAGAAGGACTGCTGCAGAGAGCAGATGTTGGAGACTGGGGTGGAAAAGGACAGTTGCAGAGAGCAGCGTTTGAAGACTGGGGTGCAGAAGGACTGTAACAGAGAGTAGACGTTGGAGACTGGGGTTCACATGGATCTTACAAAGAGCAGAGTTTGGAGACTGGGGTGCAAAAGGACTGTTGCAGAGAGAAGATGTTGGAGACTTCGGTGGAGTAGCATCGTTGAAGAGAGAAGAGGTTGGTGACTGGGGTGCAGAAGGCTTTTTAGAGAGAGCAGAGTTTGGAGACTGGGTTGCAGAAGTCCTATTAGAGAGAGCAGAGGTTGGAGACTGTTGTGCAGAAAGACTGTTACAGAATGAAGAGTTTGAAGACTGTGTTGCAGAAGGTTTATAAAGAGAGCAGAGTTGGGAGACTGAGGAGAAGAAGGACTGTTACAGAGAGCAGAAACAGGAGACTGGAGTGAAGAAGCGTCGTTGCAGAGAGCAGATTTTTAGATTGAGGTGCAGAAGAACTGTTGCAGAGAGCAGATGTTTGAGAATGGGGTACAGAAGGTCTGTTGCAGAGAGCAGATGTTGGTAACTAGGGTGCAGAAGGACTGTTGTAGAAAGCAGAGGTTGGAGACTGGGGTGCAGAAGGACTGTTGCAGAGAGCAGAGGTTGGAGGCTGAGGTACCGAAGTCCTGTTGCAGAGAGCAGAGGTTGGAGACTCGGTTACAGATGGACTTTTAAAGAGAGCAGAATTTGAGTACAGGGGTGTAGAAAGATCTTACAGAGAGCAGAATTTGGAGACTGAGGTGCAGAGGACTGTTGCAGAGATTAGAGTTTGGAGACTGGGGTGCAGTAGGATCATTGTAGAGAGGAGAGGTTTGAGATTGGGTTGCAGAAGAATCGTGCAGAGAGCAAGGTGTCAGACTGAGGTGCTTAAGGACTGTTACAGAGAGCAGATGTCGGAGACTTAGGTGTAGAAAGACTGTTACAGAGAGCAGAGTTTGGAGACTGAGATGCAGAAGGACTGTTACAGAAAGCAGAGGTTGGAAATTGGGGTGCAGAAGGAGTGTTATACAGACCAGAGTTTGGAAACTGCAGTATAAAAAAAGTGTTACAGAAAACAGAGGTTGGAGACCGGGGTGCAGTTTGACTGTTACAGAGAGAAGTGGTTGAAATTGGGGTGCAGAAGGCTCATGCAGAGAGCAGAGGTGTCCGACTGAGGATTTGAAGGACTGTTAGAGAGAGCAGAGGTTCGAGACTGAGGTGTAGAAAAACTGTTAGACAGAGCAGAGTTTGGAGACTGAGGTGCAGAAGGACTGTTACAGAGACCAGAGTTTGGAGACTGTTTTATTGAAAAACTGTTTCAGAGAGTAGAGGTTGGAGCCTGGGGTGCAGAAGGAATGTTACAGAGAGCACAGTTTGGAGACTGCTGTACAGAAGAACTGTTACAGGAGAAGATTTTGGAGACTGGGGAGTAGAAGGACTTTTGAAGAGGACAGAGCTTGGAAACTGGGGTGGCGCAGGACACTTGCAGAAAGCAGAGGTTAAAAACTGGAATGGAGAAGGAATGTTACAGCGAGCAGAGTTTAGAATCTGGAGTGCAGAAAGATCTTACAGAGATCAGAGGTTGGAGACTGCGGTGCAGAAGGACTGTTGCAGAGAGTAGATGTTGGAGACTGAGGTGCAGGAGGATTGTTACAGAGAACAGAATTTTAATACTGGGGTGCAGAAGGACTGTTGCAGAAAACAGAGGTTTGAGACTGGGGTGCAGAAGCACTGTTTCAGAGAGCAGAGGTTTGACACTGGGGTGCAGAAGGACTGTTGCCGAGAGCAGAGGTTGGAGACTGAGGTGCAGAAAAAATGATACAGAAAGCAGAGATTAGAGTCTGCGGTGCAGAAAGACCATTACAGAGAGAAAAAGTTGGAGACTGCAGTACAAAAAGACTGTTGCAGAGATCAGTGTTTGGAGACTGTGGTGCAGGACTGTTTCAGAGAGCAGAGTTTAAAGACTGAGGTGCAGAAGTTCTTTTACATCGAGAAGAGTTTGGAGAATGGGGTGCAGAAGGATCGTTGCAAGGAGCAGAGCTTGGAGACAGGGGTGCAGAAGGATCTTACAGAGAGCAGAAGTTGAAGACTGAGGTGCAGAACGACTGTTGCAGAAATCAGAGGTTGGAGACTGGGGTGCAGTAGGATCTTTGCAGAGAGCAGTTGTTGGAGACTGGGGTGCAGAAATATCATTGCAGAGAGCAGAGTTAGGAGACTGGCATTCAGAAGGCCTGTTACAGAGAGGAGAGATTGGAGACTGGGTGCAGAAGGACTGTTAGAAAGAGCAGAGTTTTAAGACTGGGTTGCTGTAGGATCATACAGAGAGCACAGGTTGGAGACTGAGGGGCAGCTGGACTTTTACAGAGAGCAGTGTTTGGATAATGGGGTGCAGAAGGATCGTGCAGAGAGCAGAATTTTCAGACTGAGGTGCAGAAGGACTGTTACAGAGAGCAGAGGTTGGAGACTGAGGTGTAGAAGGACTGTTACAGAGAGCAGAGTTTGGAGACTCAGGTCCAGAAGGACTGTTACAGGAAGCAAAGTTTGGAAATTGGGGTGCAGAAGGACCGTTACAGAGAGAAGAGAATGGAGATTGAGGTGCAGAAGGACTCTTACATAGAAAACAGGTTTAAGACTGAGGTGTAGAAGGATAGATACAGAGAACAGAGGTTGGATACTGGGGTTCAGACAGACTGATACAGAAAGCAGAGGTTGGAGACTGGGGTGTAGAAGGACCGTTACAAAGAGCAGAGTTTGGAGACTGCGGTACAGAAGGACTGTTACATAGAGCAGATCTCGGAATCTGGGAAGCAGAAAGACTGTTGCAGAGAGCAGATGTTGGTAACTAGGGTGCAGAAGGACTGTTGTAGAGAGCAGAGTTTAGAGAATGACGTGCGGAAGTCCTGTTACAAAGAGCAGAGGTCGGAGACATGGGTGCAAAAGAACTCTTACAGAGAGCTGAGGTTGGATACAGGGCTGCAGAAGCATCTTACAGAGGTTAGAATTTGGCGACTGAGGTCCAGAAGGAGTGTTGCAGAGAGTAGAGATTGAGGTGCAAAAACCTGGTTCAGAGAGCAGAGGTTGGAGACTGGGGTGCAGAAAAACTGTTACAGAGAGCAGAGTTTTTAGACAAGGTTGCACAAAGATCTTACAGAGAGCAGTGTTTGTAGACCAAGGTGCAGAAGGACTTTTACAGAGAGCAGAGGTTGGAGACTAGTGTGCACAAGGATCGTTGAAGAAAAAAGAGTTTTCAGAGTGAGGTGCAGAAGGAATTTGCAGAGAGCACATGTTGGAGACTGGGGTGCAGAAGGACTGTTGCAGAGAGCAGAGGTTTGAGACAGGCGTGCAGAAGGATCATTGTAGAGAGCAGAGGTTGGAGACTGGGGTGCAGAAGGATTGTTAAAGACAACAGACATCGGAGACTCGGGTGCAGAAGGCCTGATACGGAGACCAAAGTTTGGAGCAGGGGTGCAGAAGTACTTTTACAGTGAGTAGAGTTTGGAGAATGAGGTGCAGAAGGACCGTTGCAGAGAGCAGAGTTTGGATACTGAGGTGCAGAAAGATTGTTACAGAGAGCGGAGGTTGGAGACTGGGTTGCATAGGGACTGCTGCAGAGAGCAGAGGCTGGACATGGGGTGTAGAAGGACCGTTACAGAGAGCAGATTTTTGAATCTGCACTACAGGAGGACTGTGACAGACAACAGAGTTTGGAGACTGGTGTGGAGATGGACTGTTTCAGAGTGCAGACCTTGGTGACTGGGGTGCAGAAGAACTTTTGCAGAGAGCTGAGGTTGGAGACTGGGGTGCAGAAGAACTGTCACAGAGAGCAGAGTTTGGAGACTGAGGTGCAGAAGGAATGTTGCAGAAAGTAGAGGTTGGAAACTGTGGTGCAGAAAGAATGATACAGAAAGGAGAGGTTGGGGACTATGGTGCAGAAGGACCGTTACAGAGAGCAGAGGTTGGTGACTGTGGTACAGAAGGACTGTTACAGAGAGCAGAGGTTGAAGACTGGGGAGCAGAAATACTGTTACAGATAGCAGAGGCTGGAGACTGGGGAGCCACAGGACTCCTACAGAGAGCAGAGGTTGGAGGCTGCAGTGCAAAAGCACTGTTACAGATAGCCGATTTTTGAGACTGAGGTGCAGAAGGACTGTTACAGAAAGCAGAGTTTGGAGAATGGGGTGCACAAGGATTGTTGCAGAGAGCAGAGTTTTCAGACTAAGGTTCAAAAGAACTGTTGCAGAGCACATATGTTGGAAACTGGGGTGCCAAAAAACTTTTGCAGAGAACAGAGGTTGGAGAATGGGGTGCAAAAGGATCGTTGCAGAGAGCAGAGGTTTGAGAATGGGGTGCAAAAGGATCGTTGCAGAGAGCAGAGGTTTGAGAATGGGGTGCAGAATTATTGTTATAGAGAGAAGAGTTTGGAGACTGGGGTGCACAATGACTGTTACAGATAACAGAGTTTGGAGACTGGGGTTTAGAAGGACTGTTACAGAAAGCAGAGGTTTGAGACTTGGGTGCAGAAGGGCCGTTACAGAGAGCAGATTTTGGAGACTGCACTACAGGAGGACTGTTAAAGAGAGAAGAGGTTGGAGACTGGTGTTGGTAAGGACTATTTCAGAGTGCAGACCTTGGAGACTGGGGTGCAGAAGAAGTGTTCCAGAGAGCAGAGTTTAAAGACTGGGGTGAAGAAAACTGTCGCAGAGAGCAGAGGTTGGAGACTGAGGTGCAGAAAGAATGTAGAAAAGAGCAGAGGTAGGAAACTGTGGTGCAGAAGGAAAGATACAGAAAGGAGAGGTTGGAGACTGTGGTGCAGAAATAAAAGTTACAGAGAGCAGAGGTTGTGGACTGCGGTACAGAAGGAATGTTACAGAGAGCAGATTTGGAGACTGGGGAGCAGAAGGACTGTTACAGAGAGCAGAGGTTGGAGACTGGAAAGCAGAAGGACTGTTACAGAGAGCAGAGGTTGGAGACTGGGGAGCAGAAAAAAATGTTACAGAGAGCAGATTTGAAATCTGAGGTGCAGATGGATTTTACAGAGAGCACAAGTTGGAGGCTGGGGTGCAGAAGCACTGTTACAGAGAGCCGATTTTAGTGACTGAGATGCAGAAAGACTATTACAGAAACAAGATTTTGGAGACTGTGGTGCACAAAGATCATTGCAGAGAGCAGAGTTTTAAGACGGAGCTTCAGAAGGACTGTTGCAGAGACCAGATGTTAGAGACTGGGGTGCAGAATGACTTTTGCAGAGAGCAGAGGTTGGAGAAATGGGTGCAAAAGAATCGTTGCGGAGAGCAGATGTTGGAGACTGGGGTGCAGAAGTATAGTTACAGAGAGCAGAGGATGGAGACTGGGGTGCCGAAGGACCCTTACACAGAGCAGAGTTTGAAGACTGCGGGAAAGAAGGACTTTTACAGAGAGCAGAGGTTGTAGACTGTGGTACAGAACGAGTGTTACAGAGAGCAGAGTTTGGAGACTACGGAGCAGAAGGACAGTTACAGAGAAAAGAGATTGGAGACAGGGAAGCAGAAGAAATATTACAGAGAGCAGAGTTGTGAAACTGGGGTGCAGAAGGATCTTACAGAGAGCAGAGGTTGGAGACTGAGGTGCAGAAAGACTTTTACAGAAAGTAGAGTTTAAAGACTGGGGTTCACAAGGATCGTTGCAGAGAGCAGAGTTGTCAGACTGAGATGCAGAAGAACTGTTGTAGGGAGCAGATATTGTAGACTGGGGTGCAGAACGACTTTTGCAGAGAGAAGAGTTTGGAGACTGGGGTGCAGAAACATTGTTACAGAGAACAGAGTTTGGTGACTATCGTTAAGAAAGACTATTGCAGAGATCAGAATTTGGTAACTGAGGTGAAGAATGATTATTACAGAGAACAGAAGTTTTACCCTGGGCTGCAATAGGACTGTTGCAGAGAGCAGAGGTTGAAGACTGGGGTGCAGAAGGACTGTTGCAGAGAGCAGAAGTTGGAGACTGGTGTGCAGAAGAATCGTTGCAGATAACAGAAGTTTGAGACTGGGGTGCAGAAGCACTCTAACAGAGAGTAGACATTCGAAACTGAGGTGCAGATGGATCGTTGCAGAGAGCTGAGTTTTGAGACTGAGATGCAAAAGGACTGTTACAGAGAGCAGAGATTGGAGACTGGGGTGCAGAAGGATCCTTGTAGAGAACAGAGTTTTAAGACTGACTTGAAAAAAAACTCCTGAAGAGAGCAGAGTTTATAGACAAAGTTGCACAAGGATAGTACTGAGAGCAGAGGTTGTAGAGCGAGGTGCAGCAGGACTGTTACAGAGAGCAGAGGTTGGAGACTGGGGTGCAGAAGGAGCCGTGTAGAGAACAGAGTTTTCAGACTGAGGTTCAGAAGGACTTTTGCAGAGAGCACATGTTGAAGACTGGGGTGCAGAAGGACTGTTGCATAGAGCAGATGTTGGACACTGGGGTGCAGAAGGATCGTTGTAGAGAGCAAAATTTTGAGACTGGGGAGCAGAAGGATTTTTATAGAGAACAGAGTTGGGAGACTGGGGTGCAGAAGGCCTGTTACAGAGAGCAGAGTATGGAGAAGGTTTTCAGAAGTACTTTTACATGGAGTAGTTTTTGGAGACTGAGGTGCAGAAGGACCGTTGCAGAGAACAGAGGTTGGAGACTGAGGTGCAGAAGGATTGTTACATAGAGCAGAGTTTGGAGACTGGGATGCAAAGGGACTGTTGTAGAGAGAAGAGGCTGGACACTGCGGTGTATAAGGACTGTTGCTGAGAGCACAGGTTCAGATTGGGGTTCAGAACGACTGTTGCAGAGAGCAGAGGTTCGAGACTGGGTTACAGTAGGACTGTTACAGAGGAAGAGGTTGGAGATTTGGTGCAGAAAGACTGTTGCAGAGAGCAGATGTTGGAGACTGGGATGCAGAAGAACAGTTGCAGATAACAGAGGTTGGAAACTGGGGTGAAGAAGGACTGTTGCAGCGAGCAGGTGTTGGAGACTTGGGTGCAGAAGGACTTTTGAAGAAAATAGAATTTGGAGGCTGAGGTGCAGCAGGACTTTTTCAGATAGCAGAGGTTGGAGACTGGTGTTCAGAAGGACTGATACAGTAAGCAGAGTTTGCAGACTGGGGTGCAGAAGGACTGTTGCAGAGAGCAGAGTTTGTAGACTTAGGAGCAGAAGCACTGTTACAGAGAGCAGAGGTTGGAGAATAAGTTGCAAAAGGCATGTTACAGAGAGCAGAGTTTGGAGACTGGGGTGCAGAAGGACTCTTACAGAAAGCAGGGTTTGGAGATAGGGTTGCATAAAGATCTTACAGAGAGCAGAGTTTGGATACTGAGGTAAAGCAGGACTGTTACAGAGAGCAGAGGTTGGACACTGGGGTGCAGAAGGATCTTTGGAGAGAACAGAGTTTTCAGAGTGAGGTGCAGAAGAACTGTTGTAGGGAGCAGATATTGTAGACTGGGGTGCACAACGACTTTTGCAGAGAGAAGAGTTTGGAGACTGGGGTGCAGAAAGATTGTTACAGAGAACAGAGTTTGGTGACTGTGGTAAAGAAGGACTATTGCAGAGATCAGAGTTTGGTAACTGAGGTGAAGAATGATTTTTACAGAGAACAGAAGTTTGACCCTGGGCTGCAATAGGACTGTTGCAGAGAGCAGAGGTTAAAGACTGGGGCGCAGAAGGACTGTTGCAGAGAGCAGAAGTTGGAGACTGGTGTGCAGAAGGATCGTTGCAGATAGCAGAAGTTTGAGACTGGGGTGCAGAAGCACTCTAACAGAGAGTAGACATTCGAAACTGAGGTGCAGATGGATCGTTGCAGAGAGCTGAGTTTTGAGACTGAGGTGCAAAAGGACTGTTACAGAGAGCAGAGATTGGAGACTGGGGTGCAGAAGGATCCTTGTAGAGAACAGAGTTTTAAGACTGACTTGAAAAAGAATTCCTAAAGAGAGCAGAGTTTATACACAAAGTTGCACAAGGATCGTACTGAGAGCAGAGGTTGTAGAGCGAGGTGCAGCAGGACTGTTACAGAGAGCAGAGGTTGGAGACTGGGGTGCAGAAGGAGCCGTGTAGAGAACAGAGTTTTCAGACTGAGGTTCAGAAGGACTTTTGTAGAGAGCACATGTTGAAGACTGGGGTGAAGAAGGACTGTTGCATAGAGCAGATGTTGGACACTGGGGTGCAGAAGGATCGTTGTAGAGAGCAAAATTTTGAGACTGGGGAGCAGAAGGATTTTTATAGAGAAAAGATTTGGGAGACTGGGGTGCAGAAGGCCTGTTACAGAGAGCAGAGTATGGAGAAGGTGTTCAGAAGTACTTTTTCATGGAGTAGTTTTTGGAGACTGAGGTGCAGAAGGACTGTTGCAGAGAACAGAGGTTGGAGACTGAGGTGCAGAAGGATTGTTAAATAGAGCAGAGGTTGGAGACAGGGTTGCAGAAGCATCGTACAGAGAGCAGAGTTTGGAGTATGAGGTGCAACTGGACTGTTAAAAAGAGCAGGGTTTGGAAACTGGGTGCAGAAGGATCGTCGAAGAGGGCAGAGTTTGGAGACTGGGTTGCAGAGGGATCTTACAGAGAACAGATTTTGAAGACTGAGGTGCAAAAGGCATGTTACAGACAGTAGACGTTTTAGACTGAGGTGCAGAAGGACCATTGCAGGGAGCAGAGGTTGGAGACTGGGGTGTAGAATGACTGTTGCAGGTAACATGTGTTGGAGACTTGGGTGCAGAATGACTGTTGCAGAGAGAAGAGTATGGAGACTGAGGAGCAGAACGACTGTCACAGAGAGTAGAGTTTGGAGACTAGGGTGCAGAAGGACTGATACAGAAACAGAGGTTGGAGTCTGGTGTGTAAAAGGACCGTTACAGAAAGCAAAGTTTGGAGACTGCAATACAGGAGGACTGTTGGAGAGAGCAGATGTTGCAGACTGTGGAGTAGAAGAACTGTTGCAGAGAGTAGAGGTTGGACACATGGCTGCAGAAGAACTGTCACATAGAGCAGAAGTTGGAGACTGAGTTGCAGTAAGAATGTTACAGAGATCAGAGGTTGGAGACTGGGGTGCAGAAGTACTAATACAGAAAGAAGAGGTTGGAGGCTGGGGTGAAGAATTAAGGTTACTTAGAGGAGAGATTGGAGACTGCAGTACAGAAGGACTGGTACAGACAGCAGAGTTTAAAGACTAGGGTAAAGAATGACTGTTGCAGAGAGCAGATGTTGGAGACTTTGGTTCAGAAGGACTGTTGGAGAGAGAAGAGGTTAGAGAATGGGGTGCAGAATTAAGGTTACAGAGAGCAGAGGTTGGAGACAGAGGTTCAGAATAACTGTTACAGACAGCAGAGTTTGAAAACTGTTTTGCAGAAAGACTGATACAGAAATCAGAGGTTTGAGACTGTGGTACAGAAGGACTGTTGCAGAGAGCAGAGGTTGGAGACTGAGGTGAGGAAGGATCCTTGCATAGAGAAGAGGTTGGAGACTGGGGTGCAGAAGGCCTGTTACCGAGAGCAGAAATTGGAGACTGGGGTGCAGAAAGACTGTTACAGAAAGCACAATTTCGAGACTGTGTTGCAGAAGGATCTTACAGAGAGCATTTTGGAGACTTAGGTTCAGAAGGACTGTTACAAAGAGCAAAGTTTGGAAACTCGGGTGCAGAAGGATTTTTGCAGAGAGCAGTGTTCAGACTGAGGTGCAGAAGGACTGTTATAGATAGCAGATGTAGGATCCTGGGGTGCAGAAGGACTGTTGCAAAGAGCAGAGTTTGGAGACTAGGGTGCAGAAGGCCTGTTACAGAGAGCAGAGGTTGGAGACTGGGGTGCAGAAGGACTGTTACAAAGAGCAGAGTTTGGAGACTAGGGTGCAGAAGGCCTGTTACAGAGAGCAGAGGTTGAAGACTGGGGTGGAGAAGGATCGTTGCAGAGAGCAGAGGATTCAGAATGAGGTGCAGAAGGACTTTTACAGAGAGCAGAGTTTTGAGTCTGAGATGTAGATCGACTGTTACAGAAACCAGACGTTGGCAATTGGTTAGCAGAAAGACCATTACAAAGAGAAGAGGTTGGAGACTGCGATACAAAAGGACTGTTACAGAGAGCAGAGTTTGGTGAATGGGTAGAAGAAGGATCGTTGCAGAGAGCAGATGTTTGAGACTGGGTTGTAGAAGTTCCGTTACACAGTCACTAATATGCCATTATGTAAAAATGTGAGTATGTAACAGAAGTGAGTCTGTATTATGTATTTGGGGAGTTCAAAACCCAATTGAGTCGAATGTATGAAAGATGATATGTCTTGAGCTCTGTAATGTTTTGAACAACCAATAAAAAAAAATTAAAAAAAATAAAGTTACATCATGTTAATTAGATTATATTCTCTGATATTGACATGCTGTGTGGTCGTTCGGATTATATCATTTGAGTTCTGACCCGACACCCATATACTCTTTTATTTGTGGTATCAAAATTATTACTAAGAAACAATTGTAATTTGAATAGTGATGAATAAAATGTGCTTTAGGTTTAAAAAAAAAAAGAAGTTCCGTTACAGAGAGCAGAGGTTGGAGATTGTGGTGCAGAAGAACTGCACAGAAAGTAGAGGTTGGAGACTGGGGTACAGAAGGATTGTTACAGAGAGCAGAGTTTAAAGACTCGGTTGCAGAAGGACTGTTACAGAGAGCAGAGGTTCAAGACTGGGGTGCAGAAGAACTTTTACAGAGAGAAGAGTTTGGAGACTGGGGTGCATAAGGCCTGTTACAGAGAGCAGATGTTGGTGACTGAAGTACAGAAGGACTGTTATAGAGAGCAGAGGTTGGAGACTGAGGTACAGAAAGATTGGTCCAGAGAGCAGAGGTTGGAGACTGAGGTTCAGAAGGACTGTTACAGAGAGCAGATGTTGGAGACTAGGGTACAGAAGGATCGTTGCAGAGAGCAGAGGGTGGAAACTGAGGTGCAGAAGGATTATTGCAGAGAGCAGCGGTTAGAGAATGGGGTGCAGAAGGATCTTTACAGAGAGCAGAGGCTGGAGACTGGGGTCAGAAGGACAGTTTCAGAGACCACAGGTTGGAGACTGGGGTGCAGAAGGATCGCTGCAGAGAGCAGAGGTTGGAAACTGAGGTGCAGAAGGATCGTTTAAGAGAGCAGAGGTTGGAGACTCAGGGGCAGAAGGATTGTTACAGAGAGCAGAGGTTGTAGACTGGGGTGCAAAATGACAGCTACAGATAGCACAGTTTGGAGATCTGAGTGTAGAAAAAATGTTGCAGAGAGCAGAGGTTGGAGACAGGGTGCAGAAGGACTGTTGTATAGAGTAGAGGTTGGAGATATAGGTGTACAAGTACTGATATAGAGAGCAGAGGTTGTAGACTGGGGTGCAGAAGAACTGATAAATAAAGCAGAGGTTGGAGACTGGACTGCAGAATGACCATTACGGAAAGTAGAGTTTGAAGACTGCAGTACAGAAGGACTTTTACAGATAGCACAGGTTGGATACCGGGGTGCAGAACGACTGTTGCAGAGAACAGAATTTGGAGACTGCCGTGCAAAAGAATCTTACAGAAAGTAGAGGTTGGAGACTGGGTTGCAGTAGGACTGTGGCAAAAATCAGAGGTTGGATACTGGCGTGCAGAAGAACTGTTACAGACAGCAGAGTTTTGAGACTGCGATGCAGATGGATCTTACAGAGCGTAGAGGTTGGAGACCTCAGTGCAGAAGGACTGTAGCAGAGAGCAGAGTTTGGAGACTGGGGTACAAAAGGACTGTTACAGAGAGCAGAGGTTGGAGACTGTGGTGAAGAAGGATCTTACAGAGAGTAGAGGTTGGAGACTGGAGTGCATTAGGACTGTTGCAGAGAGCAGAGGTTGGAGACTGGGTTGTAGAAGGACTGTTACAGATAGCACAATTAGAGACAGGGTTGCAGAAGGATCTTACAGAGAGCCTTTTGGGGACAGAGGTGCAGAAGGAGTGTTACAAGAGCAGAGGTTACAGACTGGGGTGCAGAAGAATTGTTGCAGAGAGCAGGGTTTTCAGACTGAGGTGCAGAAGGACAGTTACAGAGAGCACAGTTCGGATATTTCGGTGTAGAAGAAATGTTGCAGAGAAGAAATGTTGGATGCAGGGGTGCAGAAAGACTGTTACAGAGAGCAGAGTATGTCGACTGATTTGCAGAAGAATCATTGCAGAGAGCATAGGTGGAGACTGGGCTGCAGAAGAATCGTTATAGAGAGCAGAGGTGGGAGACTGGTGTTCATAAGGACTGTTACAGAGAGCACAGGTTGGAGACAGGGGTGCAGAAGGAATGTTGCAGAAAGCAGAGGTTGGAGACTGGGGTGCAGAAGGACTGTTGCAGAGAGCAGAATTTGGAGACTGAGATGCAGAAGGACTGTTACACAGAGAAGACGTTGGAGACTGAGGTGAAGAATTATGATACAGAAAGCTGAGGTGGGAGACTGGGGTGCAGAAGGACCATTACAGAGAGCAGAGGTTGGAGACTGGCGTGCACAATGACTGTTTCAGAGAGCAGAGTTTGGAGACTGGTGTGCAGATGGCCTGCTACAGAGAGCAGAGGTTGGAGACTGGGGTGCAGAAGGATTGTTGCAGGGAGCAGAGGTTGGAGCCTGGGGTGAAGAAGGACTGTTACAGAGATCAGAGTTTGGAGATTGGTGTGCAGAAGGATCTTAGAGAGAGCAGAGCCTGGAGAGTGGGGTGCAGACGAACTGGTGCACAGAGCAGAGGTTGGAGACTGGTGTGCAGAAGGACTGTTACCGAGAGCAGAGTTTGGAGACTGGGTGGCAGTAGGAACTTACATAGAGCAGAATTTGGAGACTGAGGTGCAGAAAAAATGTTACCGAGAGCAATGGTTGGAGACTGGGGTTCAGAAAGATTTTTGCAGGGAGCAGAGGTTGGAGACTGACATGCTGAAGTACTCTAGTAGACAACAGAGGTTTGAGAATGGGGTGTAGAATAACCATTGCAGAGAGCAGATGTTGGAGCCTCAGGTGCAGAAGGATTGTTACAGAGAGCAAAGTTTGGAGACTCGAGTGAAGACGGACTGTTATGGAGATCGAAGTTTGGAGACTGGGGTGCAGAAGGATCTTTCATAGAGCAGATGTTAAAGACTGCGGTTCAGACGAACTGTTGCACAGAGCAGAGGATTGAGACTGGGGTGCAGAAGGACTATTACAAAGAGCAGAGTTTGGAGACAGGGTTGCAGAAGGATCTTACAGAGAGCAGAGGTTGGAGACTGAGGTGCAACAGGACTGTTACAGAGAGCGGAGATTGGAGACAGGGGTGAGTTGAGAGCCACAGCCAAAGAGGCCCCAGCAAACTTCCAGCTGCTGGCTGATGATCCAGCTGCCAGCAAACTTCCAGCTGCCGTCTGATGATTGGCTCAGAGTGGCCCCAGCAACATCTAGCTGATTGGCTCCTCCACGGAGCTGCTCATTGGGGGACTTCTTTGGCTCTGCCCAAACAACCCAGCTAATCGGCCTCAAGAGCAGGAGGATTGTGGGAGGTTGGGAGGCTGGTGTGGGGGTGAGAGGCGTGTGGAAGCCGGTGGTGGCAGTTGGGCTCTGAGGGTTTTTTCCCTGAGGAGCTCTTTTGTTTGGCTTTTGTAGTTCTAAAAATAAAGTTAGTTTCTTTTGACAAGTGGCTCCCGATTTGTGCCAAGCCAGATTTCGACAGGGGTGCAGAAAGATCGGTGCAGAGAACCGAGTTTTCAGACTGAGGTGCAGAGAGACTGTTGGAAATTACAGAGGTTGGAGACTGGGGTGCAGAAGGACTGTTGCAGAGAGCAGAATTTGGAGGCTGAGGTGCAGAAGGACTGCTACAGAGAGCAGAGGTTGGAGACTGAGGTTCAGAAGGACTTATACAGGAAGCAGAGGTTAGAGACTAGGGTGCAAAAGGACCGTTTCAGAGAGCAGAGTTCGGAGACTGCAATACAGGAGGACTGTTAGAGGGAGTAGAGGTTGGAGAATGGTTTATAGACGAATTGTTTCAGTGTGCAGATGTTGGAGACTGGGATTCAGAAGAACTGTTGCAGAGAGCAGAGTTTGGAGACTGGGGTGCAGAAGAACTGTCGCAGAGAGAAGATGTTGAAGACTGAGGTGCAGAAAGAATGTTACAGAGAGTAAAGGTTGGAGACTGGGGTGCAGAATTACTGATATCGGAAGCAGAGGTTGAGACTGGGGTGCAGAAGGACCGTTACAGAGAGCAGAGGTTGGAGACTGTGTTACAGAAGGACTGTAGCAGAGACCAGACGTTAGAGAATGGGGTGCAGAAGGAATATTACAGAGAGCAGAGGTTAGAGAATGGGGTGCACAAGTAAGGTTGCAGAGTTCAGAGGATGGAGACAGAGGTGCAGAAGGACCGTTACAGAGAGCAGATGTTGGAGACTGGGGTGCATAAGGATCGTTGCATAGAGCAGGGGTTGGAGACAGGGGTGCAGAACGACGGATGCAGAGAGCAGAGGTTGGAGACGGACGTGCAGAAAAATAGTTACAGAGAGTAGAGGTTGAAGACTTGGGTGCAGACGGATCGTTGAAGAGAGCAGAAGTTTGATACTGAGTTGCAGAAGAATCATTGAAGACAGCACAGGTGGAGACTGGGTTGCAGAAGGATCAATACAGAGAGAAGAGGTGGGAGACTGCAGTGCAGAAGGACTGTTACAGAGAGCACAGGTTGGAGACTGGAGTGCAGAAGAATGTTACAAATAGAAGAGGTTGGAGACTGGGGTGCAGAATGACTGTTTCAGAGAGCAGAGGTTGGAGACTGAGATGCAGAAGTATTTTAACACAGAGCAGACTTTGGGTACTGGGGTGAAGAATTATGATACAAAAAGCATAGGTGTGAGACTGGGGTGCAGAAGCACGGTTACAGAGAGCAGAGGTTTCAGACTGGCGTTCAGAAGGACTGTTTAAGAGAGCCGAGTTTGGAGACTGGGGTGCATTAGGACTGCAACAGAGAGCAGAGGTTGGAGACTGGGTTGCAGAAGGAGTGTTATAGAGAGCAGAGTTTCGAGGCTGGGTTGCAGAAGGATCTTACACAGAGCAATTGTTCGTGACTGTGGGGCAGAATGAATATTACAGAGAGCAGTGATTGGAGACTAAGGTGCAGAAGGATCGTGCAGAGAGAAGAGGTTTCAGATTAAGGTGCAGAAGGACTGTAAAAAAGAGCAGAGGTTGGAGACTGAGGTGTATCAGGACTGTTACAGAGAGCAGAGTTTGGTGACTGAGGTGCAGAAGGACTGTTACAGAAATCAGAGGTTGGAAATTGGGGTAGAAGGACCTTTACAGATAGTAGAGGTTGGAGACTGCGGTATAGAAAGACTGTAACAGAGAGCAGAGGTTGGAGAATATGGTGCAGAATGACTGTTACGGAGAGCAGAGGTTAGATACTGGGGTGCAGAAGGATTGTTACAGAGAGCAGAGGTTGGAGACTGGGGTGCAGAAGGACTGTTACACAGAGCAGAGGTTGAAGACTGGGGTGTAGAAGAACTGTTGCAGAGAGCAGAATTTGGAGACTGAGGTTCAGAAGGACTGTTGAGGAGAGGAAACGTTGGAGACTGGGGTTCAGAAGGATCGTTGCAGAGAGCAGAGTTTGGAGACTGAGGTTCAAAAAGACTGTTACAGAGAGCAGAGGTTGGATACTGGGGTTCAGAAGGCCTTTAACGGAGAGTAGAGTGTGGAGAAGGGCTCTAGAATGACTGTTACAGATCATAGAGTTTGGAGACTCGGTTGAAGAAGGATCTAACAGAGAGAAAATGTTGGGGACCCAGGTGCAGAAGGACTGTTACAGAGAGTAGAGGTTGGAGACTGAGGTACAAAAGGATCGTAGCAGAGAACAGCGTTTTAAGACTGAGGTTCAGAAGGACTGTTGCAGAGACCACAGGTTGTAGACTGGGGTGCAGAAGGACTGTTGCAGAGAGCAGAGATTGGATACTGGGTTGTAGAAGACTTCTTATAGAGAACAGACTTTGAAGACTGGGGTGAAAAAGGCCTGTGACAGAGAGGAGAGTTGGGAGAAGTTGTGCAGAAAGACTCTTAGAAAGGGCAGAGTTTGGAGACTGGGTTGCAGAAAGATGTTAAAGAGAGCAGATGTTGGAGACTGAGGTGTAGAATGATCGTTGCAGAGAGAAGAGTTTGGAGACTAGGGTGCAGAAGGCCTGTTACAGAGAGCAGAGTTCAGAAACTGGGGTGCCGAAGGCCTGTTAAAGAGAGCAGAGGTAGAAGACTGGCGTGCAGAAGGACTGTTATAGAGAGCAGAGTTATGAGACTGGGTGGCAAAAGAATCTTACAGAGAGCAGAGTTTGGAAACTGAGGTACAGAAGGACTGTTGCTGAGAGCAGAGGTTGGAGACTAGAGTCCAGAAGGATCCTTGCAGAGACCGAAGTTTGGAGACTGGGGTGCAAAAGGAGTGTTGCAGAGAGCAGATGTTGAAGACTGGGGTGCAGAAGGAATGTTGCAGAGAGCAGATTTTAGAGACTTGGGTCCAGAAGAACTGTTACAGAGAGCAGAGGTTGGAGACTGAGGTGCAGAAGAACTGTTACAGAGAGCAGAGTTTGAAGACTTGGGTGTAGAAGGACTGTTAAAGAGAGCATAGGTTGGAGACTGGGCTTCAGATGGATCTTACAGAGAGCAGAGTTTGGAGACTGGGGTTCAAAACGACTGCTGCAAACAGCAGATGTTGGAGACTTAGTTGGAGAAGAATCGTTTCAGAGGGAAGAGGTTGGAGACTGGGGTGCAGAAAGCCTGTTACAGAGAGCAGAGGTTGGACACTGGGTTGCAGAAGTCCTGTTACAGAGAGCAGAAGTTGGAGACTGTTGTGCAGAAGGACAAGTACAAAGTGGAAAATTTAAAGACTGGGTTGCAGAAGGATCTTACAGAGAGCAGAGTTGGGAGACTGAGGTACACTAGGACTGTCGCAGAGAGCAGTTGTTGGTAACTAGTGTGCACAAGGACTGTTGTAAAGAGCAGAGGTTTTAGACTAGGGTGGAAAAGGAGTGTTGCAGAGAGCAGAGGTTTGAGACTGAGGTGCGGAAGTCCGGTTACAGAGAGCAGTGGTTGGAGACTTGGGTGCAGAAGGACTGTTACAGAGAGTAGAGGTTGGATACAGGAATGCAGAAGAATCTTACAGAGAGCAGAATTTGGAGACTGAGGTGCAGATGGATTGTTGCAGAGATCAGATGTTGGAGACTAGGGTGCAGAAGGATCATTGCAGAGAGCACATTATGAAGACTGGGGTGCATAGGGCCTGCTACAGAGAGCAGAGTTGGGAGACTTGCATCCAGAAGGCCTGTTTCCGAGAAGAGAGGTTGAATACTGGGGTGCAGAATGACTGTTACAGAGAGCAGAGTTTGGAGACTGGGTTACTGAAGGATCTTACGGAGAGAAGAGGTTGGAGACTGAGGTGCATGTGGACTGTTAGAGAGACCAGTGGTTGGAGACTGAGGTGCAGAAGGACCATGCAGAGAGGAGAGGTTTCAGACTAAGGTGCAGAAGGACTGTTACAGAGAGCAGAGGTTGGAGACTGAGGTTTAGAAGTACTGCTAAAAAGAGCAGAGTTTGGAGACTGAGGTGCAGAAGGCCTGTTACAGAAAGCAGAGCTAGGAAGTTGGGGTGCAGAAGGACCGTTACAAAGACCAGAGTTTGAAGACTGCGGTATAGAAAAACTGTTACAGAGATCAGAGGTTGGAGACTGGGGTGTAGAAGGAATGTTACAGAGAGCACAGGTTGGAGACTGAGGTGCAGAAGTATAAATACAAAGAGCAGAGTTTTGAGACTGGTGTTCAGAAGAACTGTTATAGAGAACAGTGTTTGGAGACTGGGGTGCAGAATGATCGTGCAGAGAGCAGACTTGTCAGACTGAGGTGCAGAAGGACTGTTACAGAGAGCAGAGGTTGGAGACTAAGGTTTAAAAGGACTGTTACAGAGAGCAGAGTTCGGAGACTGAGGTGCAGAAGGACTATTACAGAAAGAAGTGGTTGGAAATTGGCGTGCAGAAAGACCGTAACAGAGACCAGAATTTGGAGACTGCGGTATAGAAAAACTGTAACAGAGAGCAGAGGTTGGAGACTGAGGTGCAGAATAATAGATACAGAGAGCAGAGATTTTAGACTGGGTTTTAGAAGGATCCTACAGAAAGCAGAGGTTGGAGAGTGAAATGCAGAAGGACTGTTACAGAGAGTAGAGGTTGGAGACTGAGGTGCAGAAGGACCTTTGCAGAGAACAGAGTTTGGAGACTGAGGTGCAGAAGGATTGTTACAGAGAGCAGAGTTGGAGACTGGGGTGCAGAAGGACTGTTGCAGAGAGCAGAGTTTGGAGACTGGGGTGCAGAAGGAATATTGCAGAGAGCAGAGGATGGAGACTGGCCTGCAGAAAAAATGTTTCAGAGAGCAGAGGTGTCAGACTGAAATTCAGATGGACTTTAACAGAGAGCAGAGGTTGGAGCCTGAGGTGCAGAAGGATAGATACAGAGAGCAGAGTTTTGAGACTGGGCTTTAGAAGGATCCTACAGAGAGCAGAGTTTGCAGAGTGAAGTGCAGAAAGACTGTTACAGAGAGTAGAGGTTGGAGACGGAAGTGCAGAAGGACCGTTGCAGAGAACAGAGTTTGGAGACTGGCGTGCAGAAGGACTGTTTTAGAGAGCAGAGGATGGAGACTGGGCTTCAGAAAGAATGTTGCAGAGAGCAGAGGTTGGAGACTGTTGTTCAGAAGGACTCTTAGAGAGAGCAGAAGTTAGAGACTGGGGTGTAGAAGGAATGTTGCAGAGATCAGAGGTTGAAAACTGATGTGCAAAATCTTTTTACATAGAGCCGAGGTTGGACACTGGGGTGCAGAATGATCGTTGAAATAAGCAGAGCTTGGAGACAGGGGTGCAGAAGGATCTTACAGAGAGCAGAAGTTGGAAAATGAGTTGCAGAAGGACTGTTTCAGAGATCAGAGGTTGGAGACTGGGGTGCAGTAGGATCATTGCAGAGATCAGAAGTTGGAGACTGGGGTGCAGAAGGATCGTTGCAGAGAGCAGAGGTTGGAGACTGGGGTGCAGAAGGCCTGCTACAGAGAGCAGAGTTTTGAGACTGGTGTGCAGAAGGCCTGTTACATAGAGGAGAGGTTGGAGACTGGGGTGCAGAATGACTGTTATAGAGAGCAGAGTTTGGAGACAGTTCCTGAAGGATCTTACAGAAAGCAGAGGTTAAAGACTGAGGTGAAGGTGGACTGTTACAGAGAGCAGTGGTTCAAGATTGGGGTGCAGAAGGATCCTGCAGAGAGCAGAGGTGTCATACTGAGGTGCAGATGGACTGTTACAGAGAGCAGAGGTTGAAGACTGAGGTGTAGAAGGACTGTTACAGAGAGCAGAATTTGGAGACTGAGGTGCAGAACTATTGTTACAGAAAGCAGAGGTTGGAAATTGGGCTGTAAAAGGACCTTAAGAAAGACCAGAGTTTGGATACTGTGGTATAGAAAAACTGTAACAGATAGCAGAGGTTGGAGACTGAGGAGCAGAAAGATAGATACACAGAGCAGAGGTTTGAGACTGGAGTTCAGAAAGACTGATACAGAAAGCAGAGTTAGGACACTGGGGTGCAGAAGGACCGTTACAGTGAGCAGAGGTTGGAGACTGCGCTACAGAAGGACTGTTACAGAGAGAAGATGATGGAGATTGGGAAGCAGAAGGACTGTTGCAGAGGACAGAGTTTGGAGACTGGGGTGTTGCAGGACATTTGCAGAAAAAAGAGTTTAAAGAATGGGGTGGAGAAGGATCTTACAGAGAGCAGAGGTTGGATACTTTGGTGCAGAAGGACTGTTGACGAGAGCAGAGGTTGGAGACTGGGGTTAAGAAGGACTTTTGCAGAGAGCAGAGGTTGGAGACTGGGGTGCAGAAGGACTGTTGCAGAGAGCAGAGTTTGGAGACTGGAGGGCAGAAAGACTGTTACAGAGAGCAGAGTTTGGAGACTTGGCGTGAAGAAGTCTTGTTACATAAAGCAAAGTTTGGAGAGTGAGGGGCAGAAGTATTGTTACAGAGACCAGTGTTTGTAGACTGGAATGCAGAAGGACTGTTGCAGAGAGAAGAGGTTGGAGACTGGGGTGCAGAAGGACTTTTGCAGAGAGCAGAGTTTGGAGACTGGGGTGCAGAAGAACTCTTACAGAGAGCAGAGCTTGGATACTGAGGTACAGAAAGACTCTTAGAGAGAGCAGAATTTGGAGACTAGGGTGCAGAAAGACTGAAACAGAAAGCAGAGTTTGGAGTCTGTTCTGCAGAAAGACCTTTACAGAGAGCAGAGTTTGAAGACTGCAGTATAGAAGGACTGTTGCATAGAGAAGAGGTTGGAGACTGAGGTGCAGAAGGATAGATACAGAGAACAGAGGTTGGAGACTGGGGTTCAAAAAGACTGATACAGAAAGCAGAGTTTGGAGACTGGGGTCCAGAAGGACTGTTACAGAGAGCAGAGTTTGGAGACTTAGGTGCAGAAGGACTGTTACAGGAAGCAGAGTTTTGAAATTGGGGTGCAGAAGGACTTTTACAGAGAGCAGATGTTTGAGATTGTGGTATAGGACTGTTATCCAGAGCAGATGTTGGAGACTGGGGTTCAGAAGGACTCTTACATAGAGCACAGGCTAGAGACTGAGGTGCAGAAGGATAGATACAGAGAACAGACGTTGGAGACTGGGGTTCAGACAGACTTATACAGAAAGCAGAGGTTGGAGACTGGGGTGTAGAAGGACCGTTACGAAGAACAGAGGTTGGAGACTGTTTTACAGAAGGACTGTTACAGAGAGCAGATGCTCAAAAATGGGGAGCAGAAGGACTGTTGCAGAGCACAGAGGTTGGAGACTGGTTTGGAGAAGGAATGTTACAGAGAGCAGAGGTTGGAGACTGTGGTGCAGAAGAACTGTTGCAGAGAGCAGACATTGGAGACTGGGGTCCAGAAAAATCGTTGCAGAGAGCAGAGTTTGGAGACCGAGGTGAAAAAGGACTGTTACAGAGAGGAGAGTTCGGAGACTGGTGTGCGGCAGGACTGTTGCAGAGAGCAGATGTTGGAGACTGGGGTTGAGAAGAATCGTTGCAGAGAGAAGAAGCTGGAGACTGTTGTGCAGAATGACTTTTACAGAGTGCAGAGTTTAAAGACTTGGTTGCAAAAGAATCTTACAAAGAGCAGAGTTGGGAGACTGAGGTGCAGAAGGACTGTTAGAGAGAGTAGATTTAGGAGACTGAGGTGCAGAAGGAATGTTACATAGAGCAGAGGTTGGATACTGGGGTGCAGAAGCATCTTACAGAGAGCAGAATTTGGAGACTGAGGTGCAGAAGGACTGTTGCAGAGATTAGAGGTTGGATAGTGGGGTGCAGTGGGATTATTGCAGAGAGCTGATTTTGGAGACTGAGGTGCAGAAGGATCGTTGCAGAGAGCATATTTTGGAGACTGGGGTTCAGAAGGCCAGCTACAGAGAGAAGAGTATGGACACTGGCTTGCAGAAGGCCTGTTACAAAGAGGAGAGCTTGGAAACTGAGGTGCAGGTGGACTGTTACAGAGAGCAGTGTTTGAAGACTGGGGTGCAGAAGGATCGTGCAGAGAGCAGAGTTGTCAGACTGAGGTGCAGAAGGACTGTTACAGAGAGCAGAGGTTGGAGACTGAGGTTTAGAAGGATTGTTACAGAGAGCATAGTTTGGAGACTGAAGTGCAGAAGGACTGTTACAGAAAGCAGAGGTTGGAAGTTTGGGTGCAGAAGGACCGTTACAGAGACCAGAGTTTGGAGACTCTGGTATAGAAAAACTGTTAAAGAGATCAGAGTTTGGAGACTGCGGTTCAGAAGGAATGTTACAGAGAGCACAGGTTGGAGACTGAGGTGCAGAAGGATAGATACAGAGAGCATAGGTTTGAGACTGGGGTTAAAAGGACCGTTACAGAGAGCAGATGTTGGAGACTGGGGAGCAGAAGGACTGTTGCAGAGGATAGAGTTTGAGACTAGGGTGCCACAGGATACTTGAAGAAAGCAGAGGTTAAATACTGGGGTGAAGAAAAAATGTTACAGAGAGAAGAATTTTGAAACTGGAGTGCAGAAGGATCTTACAAAGAGCAAAGATTGGAGACTGTGGTGCAGAAGGACTGTTGCAAAGAGCAGAGATTGTAGACTGAGGTGCAGAAGTCCTGTTACATAGAGCAGAGCTAGAAGAGAGGGGTGCAGAAGTATCTTACAAAGAGCAGAATTTGAAGACTGAGGTGCAGAAGGAGTATTGTAGAGATCAGAGTTTGGAGACTTGGGTACAGTAGGATCATTGCAGTGAGCAGAGTTTGGAGATTGGGGTGCAGAAGGATCGTTGCAGAGAGCAGAGTCTGGAGACTGGCATGCAGAAGGCCAGTTACTGAGAGGAGAGGTTGGAGACTGGGGTGCAGAAGGACTGTTATACAGAGCAGTGTTTGGAGACTGGGTTGCTAAAGGATCTTACAGAGAGCAGAGGTTGGAGACAGAGGTGCAGGTGGACTGTTACAGAGAGCAGAGTTTGGAGACTGAGGTGTAGAAGGACTGTTACAGAGAGGAGAGTTTGGAGACTCAGGTGCAGAAAGACTGTTACAGGAAGCAGAGTTTCGAAATTGGGCTGCAGAAGGATCATTACAGAGCTGAGGTTTGAGACTGCGGTATAGGTCTGTTACCGAGAGAAGAGGTTGGAGACTGGGGTGCAGAAGGACTCTTACATAGAGCACAGGTTGGAGACTGAGGTGCAGAAGGATAGATACAGAGAACAGAGGTTGGAGACTGGGGTTAAGACAGACTGATACAGAAAGCAGAGATGGAGACTGGGGTGTAGAAAGATCGTTCCAAAGAGCAGAGTCTGTGGAGCAGGAAAACTGTTGCAGAGGACAGAGGTTGGAGACTGGGGTGGAGAAGGAATGTTACAGAGAGTAGAGTTTGGAAACTGGAGTGCAGAAAGGTCTGACAGAGAGCAGAGGTTGGATCCTGTGGTGCAGAAGGACTGTTGCAAAGGGCAGACATTGGAGACTGGGTTTTAGAAAGATCGTTCAAGAGAGCAGAGTTTAGAAACTGGGGTGCAGAAGGACTGTTACACAGAGCAGAGGTTGGAGACTGAGGTGCAGAAGGACTGTTATGAAGAGCAGAGTTTGGAGACTGGGGTGCACAAGGACTGTTACAGAGAGTAGAGTTTGGAGACTGGGATTCAGATGGATCTTACAGAGAGCAGAGTTTGGAGACTGGGGTTCACAAAGAGTGTTGCAAGGATCAGATGTTGGAGACTGTGGTGGAGAAGAATCATTGCAGAGAGAAGTGGTTGGAGACTGGGGTTCAGAATGTCTGTTACAGAGAGCAGAGGTTGGAGACTGTTGTGCAGAAGGACTGTTACATAGTGCAGTGTTTAAAGACTGGGTTGCAGAAGAATCTTCCAGAGAGCAGAGTTGGGAGACTGAGGTGCTGAAGGAGTGTTACAGAGAGCACAGGTTGGAGACTGGGGTGCAAAAAGTCATTGCAGAGAGCAGGGTTTTGAGACTGAGGTGCAGAAGAACTGTTTTAGAAAGAAGATGTTGGAGACTAGGGCACAGAAGTTCTCTTGCAGAGAGCAGTTTTTTGTAACTCTGGTGCAGAAGGACTGTTGTGGAAGCAGAGGTTGCACACTGGGGTGCAGAAGGACTGTTACAGAGAGCAGAGGTTGGAGAATTGGATGCAGAAGGACTTTTAGAGAGAGCAGAGGTTGGATACAAGGGTGCAGAAGGATCTTACAGAGAGCAGAATTTGGAGACTGAGATGCAGAAAGACAGTTGCAGAGATTAGAGGTTTGAGACTGAGTTGCATTATGATCATTGCAGAGAGCAGAGGTTGGAGACTGGGGTGCAGAAGGCCTGCTACAGAGAAAAGAGTTTGGAGACTGGAGTGCAGAAGGCCTGTTACAGAGAGGAAATTTTGGAGACTGGGGTGCAGAAGGACAGTTACAGGCAGCAGAGTTTTGAGACTGGGTTGCTGAAGGGTCTTACAGAGAGAAGAGGTTGGAGACTGAGGTGCAGGTGGACTGTTACAGAGAGCAGTGTTTGGAGACTGGGGTGCAGAAGGATCGTGAAGGGAGCAGAGGTGTCAGACTGAGGTTCAGTAGGACTGTTACAGAGAGCAGAGGTTGGAGACTGAGGAGTAGAAGCACTGTTACAGAGAGCAGAGTTTGGAGACTGAGTTGCAGAAGGACTGTTACAGAAAGCAGAGGTTGGAAATTGGGGTACAGAAGGACCGTTACAGAGACCAGAGTTTGCAGACTGCGGTATTGAAAAACTGTTACAGAGAGCAGAGGTTGGAGACTGGGGTGCACAAGGAATTTTACAGTGAGCACAGGTTGGAGACTGAAGTGCAGAAGGATAAATACAGAGAGCAGAGGTTTGAGACTGAGGTTCAAAAGGACTGATCCAGGAAGCAGAGTTTAGAGACTGGGGTCCTGAAGACTGTTATGGAGAGCAGAGGTTTAAGACTGTGGAGCACAAGGACTGTTGCAGAGGACAGAGGTTGGAGACTGGGGTGCCGCAGGATACTTGGACAAGGCAGATGTTAAAGACTGGGGTGGAGAAGGAATGTTACAGAGAGCAGAGTTTTGAAACTGGAGTGCAGAAGGATCTTACAGAGAGCAGAGTTTGGAGACTGTGGTGCAGTAGGTTTGTTACAGAGAGCAGAGGTTGGAGACTGGGATCCAGAAGGATCGTTGCAGAGAGGAGAGTTTGGAGACTGGGGTTAAGAAGGACTGTTGCAGAGAGCAGAGGCTGGAATCTGATTTGCAGAAAGACTCTTACAGAGAGCAGAGTATGGAGACTGGTGTGCAGAAGGATTGTTGCAGAAAGCAGAGGTTGGAGACTGTTTTGCAGAAGGACTGTTGCAGAGATCAGAGGTTAAAGATTGTGGTGCAGTAGGTTCATTGCAGAGAGCAGAGGTTGGAGACGTGGGTGCAGAAGAATCTTTGAAGAGAGCAGATTTTGAAGACTGGGGTACAGAAGGCCTGCTAAAGAGAGCAGAGTTTGGAGACTGAGGTGCAGAAACATTGTTACAGAAACTAGAGGTTGCAAATTGGGGTGCAGAAGAAACGTTACAGAGACCAGAGTTTGGAGACTGCGGTACAGAACAACTGTTAATGAGCGCAGAGGTTGGATACTGGGGTACAGAAGGACTGTTACAGAGAGCAGAGGTTGGAGACTGGGGTCTAGAAAGATCATTGCAGAGAGCACAGTTTGGAGACTGGGGTGCAAAAGGACTGTTGCAGGGAGCATAGGCTGGAAACTAGGGTGTAGAAGGACTGCTGCAGAGAGCAGATTTTGTAGACTGGAGTGCAGATGGACTGTTGCAGAGAGCAGAGTTTGGAGACTGAGGTGCAGAAGGAATGTTACAATGAGCAGAGTTTGGAGACTGGGGTGCAGAAGGACTGTTACAGAGAGCAGAGTTTGGATACTAGGGTTCAGATGGATCTTAATGAGAGCAGAGGTTGAAGACTGGGGTGCAAATTTACTGTTGCAGAGAGCAGAGGTTGGAGACTGGAGAGCAGAAGGACTGTTACAGAGAGCAGAGTTTGGAGACTGAGGTGTAGAAAGATCGTGGCAGAGACCAGAGCTTGGATACTGAGGTGCAGTAGAATGTTGCAGAGAGCAGAGGTTGTAGACTGAGGTGCAGAAGGAATGTTACAGAGAGTAGAGGTTATAGATTTGGGTTCAAAAGGCCTGCTACAGAGATCAGAGGTTGGAGACTAGGGTGCAGAAGGACGGTTACAGAGAGCAGAGTTTGGAGACAGGGTTGCAGAAGCATCTTAAGGAGAGCAGAGTTTGGAGACTGGGGTGCAGAAGGATCATTGCATATCACAGAGTTTTCAGACTGAGGTTCAGAAGGACTGTTGCAGAGAGCAGTTTTTGGAGACACGAGTGCAGAAGGACTGTTGCAGAGTGTAGATGTTGGAGACTGGAATGAATAAAGATCGTCCTAGAGAGCAGAGGTTTGAGACTAGGGTGCAGAAGGCCAGTTACAGAGAGAAGAGTTTAGAGAAAGGGTGCAGAAGGACTGTTACAGAGGGAAGAGTTTGGAGACTGGATTACAGAAAGATCTTACACAGAGCAGAGGTGCAGAACGACTGTTACAGACAGTAGAGGTTGGAGACTGAGGTGCAGAAGGATTGTTACAGAGAGCAGATGTTGGAGACTGGGGTGCAGAAGGACTGTTGCAGATAGCATATGTGGGAGACTGGGGTGCAGAAGAACTGTCGGAAAGAGCAGTGGTTGGAGACTGAGGTGCATAAGGAATGTTGCAGAGAACAGAGTTTGGAGACTGGGCTGCAGAAGTACTGATACAGAGAGAAGAGGTTGGAGACTGGGGTGCAGAAGGACCGCTAGAGAGAGCAGAGTTTGGAGTCTGCAGTACAGAAGGTCTGTTACAGAGAGCATACGTTGGAGACCAGGGTACAGAAGAACTGTTACAGAGAGCAGATGTTGGAGACTGTGGTTTAGAAGGACTGATGCAGAGAACAGAGGTTAGAGAATGGGGTGTAGACGGACTTTTGCAGAGAGCAGAGGTTGAAGACTGAGGTGCAGAATGATTGTTACAGAGAAGAGGTTGGAGACTGAGGTTTAGAAAGACTGTTAGAGAGAGCAGTGTTTGGAGCCTGGGGTGCAGAAGGATCGTTTAAGACAGAAGAGGTTTGAGACTGGGGTGCAGAAGGACTGTTATATAGAGTAGAGTTTGTAGACTGAGGTGCAGAAGAATCGTTTTTTAGAGCAGAGTTTGGACACTGAGGTGCAAAAGGCCTGTTACAGAGAGCAGAGGTCAGTAACTAGGGTGCAGAAGAACTGTTACAGAGAGCAGAGTTTTTAGACAAGGTTGCTCAAGGATCTTAGAGAGAGCAGAGGTTGTAGACCAAGGTGCAGCAGGACTGTTACAGAGAGCAGAGGTTGGAGAATAGGGTGCAGAAAGATCGTTGCAGAGAACAGAGTTTTCAGACTGAGGTGCAGAAGGACTATTGCAGAGATCACATGTTGGAGACTGGGGTGCAGAAGGACTGTTGCAGAGAGCAGTGGTTGGAGACTGAGGTGCAGAAGGATCGTTGTACAGAGCAGAGTTTGGAGACTGGGTTGAAGAAGGATTGTTATAGAGAAAAGAGGTCAGAGACTAGGGTGTAGAAGGCCTGTTATGGAGAGCAGAGTTTGGAGAAGGGGTGCAGTAGTACTTTTCCAGAGAGTAGAGTTTGGAGAATGAGGTACAGAAGGATCGTTATAGAGAGCTGTTTGGAGACTGCCTTGCACAGGGACTGCTGCAGAGAGCAGAGGCTGGATATGGGGTGTAGAAGAACTGTTGCGGAGAGCACAGGTTTGAGATTTGTGTGCAGAAGCATTGTTGCAGAGAGTAGAGGTTGGAGACTGCATTTCAGTAAGACTGTTATAGAGGCAGAGATTGGAGACCTGGTGCAGAAGAACTGTTGCAGAGAGCAGATGTTGGAGACTGGGTTTAAGAAGGACTGTTGCAGAGAGAATAGTTTGTAGACTGAGGTGCAGACAGACTGTTACAGAAAGCAGAGTTTGGAGACTCCGGTGTAGAAGGACTGATGCAGACAGCAGAGGATAGAAAATGGAGTGCAAAAGCCCTGTTACACAGAACAGAGGTTGGAGACTAGGGTGCAGATGGACTGTTACAAACAACAGAGTTTGGAGACAGGGTTGCAGAAGAAACTTACAGAGAGAAGATTTTGGAGACTGTGGTACAGCAGAACTGTTATAGAGAGAAGAGGTTGGAGACTGGTGTGCAAATGATCGTTTCAGAGAACAGATTTTTCAGACTGAGGTGCAGAAGGACTGTTGCAGAGAGAAGATATTGGAGACTGGGGTGAAGAAGGACTGTTGCAGAGAGCAGAGATTGGAGAGTGGCGTGCAGAAGGATCATTGTAGCGAGCAAAGGTTTGAGACCAGCGTGCAGAAGGACTGTTACAGAGAACAGAGGTTGGAGAAGGTGTGCAGAAGGACTTTTCCAGAGGGCAGAGTTTACAGACTGGGTTGCAGAAGGATCTTACAGAGAGAATATGTTGGAGACTGAGGTGCAGAAGGACTGTTACAGAGAGGAGAGTTTAGAGACTGAGGTTCAGAAGAACCATTGTAGAGAGCAGTGTTTGGAGACTGAGGTGCAGAAGGATTGTTACAGAGAGCAGAGGTTTGAGACTGGGGTGCAGAAGGACTGTTGCAGATAGCAGAGTTTGGAGACTGGGGTGCAGAAGGACTGTTGCAGATAGCAGAGTTTGGAGACTGGTGTGTAGAAGGACTGTTGCAGAAAGCAGAGTTTTGAGACTTGGGTGCAGAAGGACTGTTACAGAGAGCAGATGTTGGATACTGAGGTGAAGAAGGATCATTGCAGAGAGCAGAGGTTGGAGACTGGGGTGCAGAAGTACTGTTGCAGAGAGCAGATGTTGGAGACCATTTTGCAGAAGGATCTTTGCAGACAGCAGAAGTTTGAGACTGGGGTGCAGAAGGAGTGTTACAGAGAGTAGACTTTCGAGACTGAGGTGCAGAAAGATTGATTCAGAGAGCTGAGTTTGGAGACTAAGGTTCAAAAGGACTGCTGCAGAGAGCAGAAGTTGGAGACTGAGGTGCAAAAGGACTGTTACAGAGAGTAGAGTTGGGAGATTTGGGTGCAAAAGGCCTGTTACAGATAGCAGAGGTTGGAGAGTGGGGTGCAGAAGGATCGTTGTAGAGAGCAAAATTTTGAGAGTGGGGTTCAGAAGGATTGTTATAAAGAACAGAGGTTGGAGACCTGGGTGCAGAAGGCCTGTTACAGGCAGCAGAGTTTTGACAAGGGGTTCAGAAGTACATTTACAGATAGTAGTTTTTGGAGACTTAGGAGCAGAAAGACCGTTGCAGAGAGCAGAGTTTGAAGACTGAGGTGCAGAAAAATTGTTACAGAGAGCAGATGTTGGAGACTAGGTTGCAGAGGAACTGTTGCAGAGAGCACAGGCTAGACACTGGGGTGTATAAGGACTGTAGCAGAGAGCACAGGTTCACATTGGGGTGCAGAAGGACTGTTGCAGAGAGCAGAGTTTAAAGATTGGGTTACATTAGGAATGTTACAGAGGCAGAGGTTTGAGATTTGGTGCAGAAGGACTGTTGCAGAAAGCAGATGTTGGAGATTTGGGTGCAGAAAGGCTGTTTCAGAGAACAGAGTTTGTAGACTGAGGTGCAGAAAGACTCTTACAGAAAGCAGATGTTGGAAATTGTGGTGCAGATGGAGTGATACAGTAAGCAGAGTTTGGAGACTGGGGTTCGGACGGACTGTTACAGAGAGCAGAGTTTGTAGACTGAAGTGAAGAAGTACTATTACAGAGAGCAGAGTTTGGAGAATAGGGTGCAAAAGGCCTGTTACAGAGAGCAGAGGTTGGAGACTGGGGTGCAGAAGGTCTGTTGCAGAGAGCAGAGTTTTTAAACTGAGGTGCAGAAGGAGTGTTACAGAGAGAAGAGATTGGATACTTGGGCGCAGAAAGAACGTTACATAGAGCAGATTTTTTAGAGTGCACTACAGGAGGACTGTTAAAGAGAGCAGAGTTTGGAGACTGGGGTGCAGAATGACCATTACAGAGAGCAGATGTTGTAGACTGTGGTGGAGATGGACTGTTACAGAGAGCAGACGTTGGAGAGTGAGGTGCAGAAGGATTGTTACAGAGAGCAGAGGTTGGAGACTGGGGTGCAGAAGGACCATTACAGAGAGCAAAGGTTGGAAACTGAGGTACAGAAAGACTTTTAAAGAGATCAGATTTTGGATACTGGGGTGCAGAAAAACTGCTACAAAGAGCAGAGTTTGGAGACTGGGATGAATAATGATCTTTCAGAGAGCAGAGTCAGGAGACTGGCTTGCAGAAGGACTGTTGCAGAGAGCAGAAATTGGAGTCTGAAATACAGAAGGATCATTGCAGAGAAAACAGGTTGGAGATTGGGGTGCAGAAAGACTGTTACAGAAAGCGGATGCTCGAAATTGGGTAGCAGAAAGAAAGTTACAAAGAGAAGAGGTTGGAGCCTGCGATACAAAAAGACTGTTAAAGAGAGCAGAGGTTGGAGACTGGGTAGAAGAAGGATCCTTTCAGACAGCTGATGTTGTAGACTCGGGTGCAGAAGGACTGTTACAGAGAGCAGAATTTCGAGACTGTGGTGCAGAAGAACTGTTTCAGAGAGCAGAGGTTGGAAACTGGGGTGTAGAAGGCCTTTTACGGAGAGCAGAGGTTGGAGACTGAGGTGCAGAAAAATTGGTACAGAGAGGAGAGATTGGCGACTGAGGTGCAAAAGGACTGTTACAGAGAGGAGAGGTTGGGAACTGGGGTGCAGAAGGATCGTTGCAAAGAGCAGACGTTGGAACCTGAGGTGCAGAAGGATCGTTGCAGAGATCAGAGATTGGAGACTTAGTTCTGGAACAAAGTTACAGAAAGCACAGTTTGGAGACTGGGGAGCAGAGAAAATGTTGCAGAGAGCAGAGGTTGGAACTGGGTGCTGAAGGACTATTGCAGAGAACAAATTTGGAGACATAGGTGCAGAAGAACTGATACAGAGAGCAGAAGTTGGAGACTGAGGTCCAGAAGGATTGTTACAGAGATCAGAGTGTGGAGACTGGGGTGCAGAATGAGTGTTACAGAGAACAGAATTTTTAGATTGGGGTGCAGAAGAACTGTTACCGAGAGCAGAAGTTGGAGACTGGGGTGCAGCAGGACTTTTGCAGAGAGCAGAGTTTGAAGCTTGGGGAGAAGAAGGATCGTTGCAGAGAGCAGATGTTGGAGACTGGGGTGCAGATGGACTGTTACAGAGAGCAGAGGTTGGAGACTGAGGTGCAGAAGGATCGTTTCAGAGAGTAGAGTTTGGAGACTGGGGTGCAGAAAGACCATTAAAGATTGCAGAGTTTGGATACTGAGGTGCAAAAGGACTTTTACAGAGAGGAGAGGTTACAGACTGGGGTGTCAAAAGATTCTTACAGAGAGCAGAGTATAGAGACTGGGTTGCAGAACTAGTTTTAAAGAGAGCAGAGTTTGGAGATTGGGGTTCAGAAGAACTGTTACAGAGAGCAGAGGTTGGAGATTGTGGTGTGGAAGGATCATTGCAGAGAGTAGAGGTTGGAGACTGAGATGCAGAAGGATTTTACAGAGAACAGATTTTGGACACCGATGTACAGAAGGACTGTTACAAAGGGCAGAACTTGGAGTATGGGGTGCAGAAGGACTGTTGCGGAGAGCAGAGTTTGGAGACTGGGTTACAGAAAGATCGTTACAGAGAGCAGAAGTTAGAGACTGAGGTGCAGAAGGATCGCTACAGAGAGCAGAGTTTGGAGACCAGGGTGCATTAGGATAGTTACAGAAAGCATAGGTTAAAGACTGGGGTGGAGAAGAAACGTTGCAGAGAGCAGAGGTTGGATACTGTGATACAGAAAGATTTAGCAGAGAGCAGAGGTTAGAGACTGGGGTATAGAAGGACTGTTGCAGAGAGCAGACTTTGGAGACTAGGATGCAGAATGATCCTTGCAGAGAGCAGTGGTTGAAGACTGGGGAGCAGAAGGTCCGTTGCAGAGTGATCAGGTTGGAGACTGAGGTGTAGAAAGACTGCTACAGAGAGCAGACTTTGGAGACTGGGTTGCAGAAGACCTGTTGCAGAGAGCAGATGTTGGAGACTTGAGTGCAGAAGGATTGTTACAGATAGCACAGTTTGGAGATTGGTGTATAGAAGGACCGATGTAGAGAGCAGAGGTTTCAGATTGAGGCTTAGATAAACTGTTACAGAGAGGAGAGGTTGGAGTCTTAGATGCAAAAAGAATTTTATAGAAAACAGAGGTTGGCAATTGGGGTGCAGATGGACCGTTGCAAAGAGAAGAGGTTGGAGTCTGCGATACAAAAGGACTTTTACAGTGAGCAGAGTTTGAAGACTGGGTAGGAGAAGGATCGTTGCAGAGAGCAGATGTTGGAGACTGCGGTGCAGAAGGACTGTTACAGAGAGCAGAGGTTGGAGACTGAGTTGCAGAAGGACAGTTACAGAGAGGTCAGGTTGGAGACTGGGGTGCATAAGAAATGTTGCAGAGAGCAGAGTTTGGAGACTTGGGTGCATAAGGACTGATGCAGAGAGCAGAGTTTGGAGACTGTGGTGCCGAAAGACTGATACAGAGAGCAGAGGTTGGATACTGGGGTGCAGAAGGATCGTTGCACAGAGCAGAGGTTGGAAACTATGATGCAGAAGGATCGTTACACAGAGCAGAGTTTGGTTCCTGGGGTGTAAAAAGACTGCTGCAGAGAACAGAGGTTGGAGACTGAGGGGCAAAAGGACTGATACAGAGAGCGGAGGTTGGAGACTGGGGTGCAGAAGAACTGATACACAAAGCAGAGTTTGGAGACTGGGATTCAGAAGGACCGTTACAGGGAGCAGAGTTTGGAGACTGAGGTGCAGAAGAACTGTTACAGAGAGCAGATTTTGGAAACTGCGATGTAGAAGGACTGTTACAGAGAGCAGATGTTGGAGCCTGGAGAGAAGAAGGATCGTTGCAGAGAGCAGATGTTGGAGACTGGGGTGCAGAAGGACTATTAAAGAGAGCAGAGGTTGGAGACTGAGGTGCAGAAAGATCATTTCAGAGTGCAGAGGTTTGAGACTGGGGTGCAGAAGGACTGTTACAGATTGCAGAACTTGAAGACTGAGGTGCAGATTGACTTTTACAGAGAAGAGAGGTTGGAGACTGGGGTCCAAAAGGATTCTTACAGAGAGCAGAGAATGGAGAATGGGGTACAGAAGGATCGTTGCAGAGAGCAGAGTTTGGAGAATGAGGTGCAGAAGGATCGCTACAGAGAGCAGAGATTGGAGACTGGGTTGCAGCAGGACAGTTACAGAGAGCACAGGTTGGAGACTTGGGTGCAGAAGAAATGTTGCAGAGAGCAGAGGTTGAAGACTGGGGTGCAGAAGTACTGTAGCAGAGAGCAGAGGTTGTAGACTGGGGTGCAGAAAAACTGTTGAAGAGAGCACTTGTTGGAAACTGGGATGCAGAAGGATCATTGTAGAGAGCAGAGGTTGGAGACTGCGGTTTAGAAGGACTGTTGCAGAGAGCAGAGGTTGAAGACTGAGTGCAGAAGAATCGTTGCAGAGAGAAGAGGTGGGAGACTGAGGAGCAGAAGGCCTTTTACAGAGAGCAGAGTTTGGAGACTGGGGTGCAGAAGGATTGTTACAGATAGCACAGTTTGGAGACTAGGGTGCAGAAGGATTGTTGCAGACTGCAGAGGTTTCAGACTGAGTCTTAGAAGGACTGTTACAGAGAGCAGAGTTTGGAATCTGAGGTGCAGAAGGACTGTTACAGAAATCAGAGGTTGGCATTTGGGATTCAGAAGGACCGTTATAGAGAGCAGAGTTTTGAGACTTTGGTGCAGAAGGATTTTTGTAGGGAGCAGATGTTGGAGACTAGGGTGCAAAAGGAACATTACAGAGAGCAAAGGTTGGAGACTGAGGTGCAGAAGGATCGCTACAGAGAGCAGAGTTTAGAGACCGGGGTGCAGTAGGATAGTTACAGAGTACAGTTTGGAGACTGGGGTGCAGAAGGAATGTTGAAGAGAGCAGAGGTTGTAGATGTGGCGTGCAGAAGGACTGTAGCAGAGAGCAGAGGTTGCAGACTGGTGTGTAGAAGGACTTTTTCACAGAGCAGAGTTTTGAGACTTGGGTGCAGAAAGACTGTTGTGAAGAGAAGAGTTTTGAGACTGAGGTGCTGAAGGGCTGTTACAGAGAGCAGAGGTTTTAGACTGGGGTGCAGAATTACTGAAACGGAAAGTAGAGTTTGGAGACTGGGGTTCAGAATGACTGTTACCGACAGAAGAGTTTGTAGTTTGGGTTGCAGAAGGACTGATGCAGAGAGCAGAGGTTGGATACTGGGGTGGAGAAGGGCCGTTGCAAAGAGATGAGGTTGGAGACTGAGGTGCAGAATTACTGTTACAGAGAGCAAAGTTTGGAGTACGGGGTGCAGAAGGATCTTACAGAGAGCAGAGTTTGGAGACAGGAGTGCAGAAGGACGGGTTGCAGAGAGCAGAGGTTGGAGACTGAGGTCCAGAAGAATCGTTGCAGAAAGAAGAGATTGGAGACTGGGGTGCAGAAGGCCTATTACAGAGAGCAGACTTTGGAGACTGAATTGCAGAAAATCTGTTACAGAGAGCAGATGTTTGAGACTGGGATGCACAAAGATTGTTACAGATAGCACAGTTTGGAGACTGGGGTTTAGAAGGATTGTTGCACAGAGCTAAGGTTTCAGACTGAGGCTTAGATGGACTATTACAGAGAGCAGAGGTTGGAGTCTCAGGTGCAGAAGGACCATTTCAGAAAGCAGAGTTTGGCAATTGGGGTTCAGAAGTACCATTATAGAGAGAAGAGGTTGGAGACTGCGGTACAGAAGGACTGTTACAGAGAGCAGAGATTGGAGACTGGGGTGCAGAAGGACTATTACAAAAAGCAAAGGATGGAGACTGAGATGCAGAAGGTCTTTTAGAGCGAACAGAAGTTGGAGACTGAGATGCAGAAGGATCGTTGCAGAGAAAAGAGTTTGGAGACTGGGGTGTAGAAGGACTGTTACATAAAGCAGGGGTTGGTAATTGGGGAGCAGATGGACCCTTACAAAGAGATGAGGTTGGAGACTGCGGTAAAAAAAATAACTTTTACAGAGAGCAGAGTTTGGAGACTGAATAGAAGAAGGATAGTTGCAGAGAGAAGATGTTGGAGACTGGGGTGCAGAAAGACTGTTACAGAGAGCACAATTTGGAGACTGGGGTGCGGAAGAAATGTTGCAGAGAGCAGAGTTTGGAGACTTGGGTCCAGAAGGACTGATACAGAGAGCAGTGTTTAGAGACTGGGGTGCAGAAGGACCGTTACAGATTGCAGAGGTTGGATACTGAGGTTCAGAATGACTTTTACAGAGAGGTGAGGTTGGAGACAGGGGTGTCAAAGGACTCTTACAGACAGCAGAGGATGAAGACTGTGGTGCAGAAGGAGTGTTACAGAGAGCAGAGTTTCGAGATTTGGCTTTAGAAGAACTGTTACAGAAAGCAGAAGTTTGAGACTGTGGTGCAGAAGGCTTGTTACAGAGAGCAGAGTGTGGACATGAGGTGCAGAAGGAACGTTACACAAAGCAGAGGTTGGACTCTGATGTGCATAGAGCAGAGCTTGGAGACTGGGGTGCAGAAGTACTGTTGGAGAGAGCAGAGGTTGGAGACTGGGGTGCAGAAGGATCGATGCTGAGAGCAGAGGTTGGAGACCGGGGTGCAGTAGGATAGTTTCAGAGAGCACAGGTTGATGACTGGGGTGCAGAAGAAATGTTGCAGAGAGCAGAGGTTGGAGAATGGGGTGCAGAAGGACTGTAGCAGAGAGCAGAGGTTGGAGACTGGGGTGTAGAATCACTGTTGCGGAGAGCAGAGGTTGGAGACTGAGGTGCAGAAGGACTTTTACAGAGAGCATAGGTTTTAGACTAGGGTGCAGAATAACTGATACGGAAAGTAGAGTTTGGAGACTGGGGTGCAGAAAGACTGTTACAGAGAGCAGAGTTTGTAGCCTGGGGTGCAGAAGGACAGCTGCAGAGAACAGAGGTTAGATACTGGGTTGCACAAGGGCCGTTGCAGAGAGATAAGCTTGAAGACTGATATACAGAATGACTGTTACAGAGAGCAAAGATAGGAGAACGGGGTGCAGAATGATCTTACAGAGAGCAGACTTTGGAGACTGGGATGCAGAAGGATCGTTGGAGAGAGCAGAGGTTGGATACTAGGGTGTAGAAGGACTTTTGCAGAGAGTAGAGGTTGGAGACTGGGGTGCAGAAGGCCTGTTACAGAGAGCAGAGTTTGGAGACTGGGTTGCAGAAAACCTGTTACAGAAAGTAGAAGTTGGAGACTGGGGTGCAGTAAGCCTGTTACAGAGAGCAGAGTTTGGAGGGTGAGGTGCAGAAAACCTGTTACAGCGAGCAGATATTTGAGACTGGGGTGCAGAAGGACTGTTACAGAGAGCAGATGTTGTAGACAGAGGTGCAATAGGATTGTTACAGAGAGCAGAGATTGGAGACTGGGGTGCAGAAGGACCATTAGAGAGAGCAAAGAATGGAGACTGAGGTGCAGAAGGACTTTTACAGAGAGCAGAGGTTGGAGACTGAGGTGCAGAAGGATCGTTGCAGAGAGAAGAGTTTGGAGACTGGGGTGCAGAACGAGTGTTACAGAGAGCAGAGTTTGGAGATTGGGGTGCAGAAGAACTGTTACTGAGAGCAGAGGTTGGAGAAGGGGTGCAGAAGGACTGTTTCAGAGAGCAGAGTTTAAAGCCTGAGGTCCAGAAGGACTGTTATAGAGAGTTGATTTTGGAAACTGATATGTAGAAAGATGATTGAAGAGAGAACAGGTTAGAGCCTCGAAAGAAAATGGAGCATTGCAGAGAGCAGAAGTTGGTGACTGGGTGCAGAAAGACTATTAAAGAGAGCAGAGGTTGGAGACTGAGGTGCAGAAAGATCATTTCTGAGTGCAGATGTTTGAGACTGGGGTACAGAAGGACTGTTACAGATTGCAGAACTTGGAGACTTTGGTGCAGAAGGACTTTTACAGAGAGGAGAAATTGGAGACTTTGGTGCAAAAGGATATTACAGAGAGCAAGGAAAGGAGACTGGGGTGCAGAAGGATCATTGCAGAGAGCAAAGGTTGGAGAGTGAGGTGAAGAAAGATCACTACAGAGAGAAGAGTTTGGAGACTGGGGTGCAGCAGTACAGTTACAGAGAGCACAGTTTGGAGACTAGGGTGCAGAAGAAATGTTGCAGAGAGCAGAGGTTGGAGACTGGGGTGCAGAAGTACTGTAGCAGAGGGAAGAGGTTGGAGACTGGGGTGCAGAAGGACTGTTGCAGAGAGCAGTTGT
This sequence comes from Ictidomys tridecemlineatus, assembly GCF_052094955.1. Classification (NCBI taxonomy): domain Eukaryota; kingdom Metazoa; phylum Chordata; class Mammalia; order Rodentia; family Sciuridae; genus Ictidomys; species Ictidomys tridecemlineatus. Next base: position 114,001 of record NW_027526169.1, read on the forward strand.
TGGAGACTGGAATGCAGAAGGATCATTGCAGAGAGAAGAGGTTGGAGACTGCAGTTTAGAATGACTGTTGCAGAAAACAGAGGTTGGAGACTGAGGTGCATAAGGATCGTTGCAGAAAGATGAGGTTGGAGACTGGGGTGCAGAAGGCCTGTTACAGTGAGCAGAGTTTGGAGACTGAGGTGCAGAAGACCTGTTGCAGACAGCAGAGGTTGGAGACTAGGGTGCAAAAGGATTGTTACAGATTGCACAGTTTGGAGACTGGGGTTTAGAAGGATTGTTGCAGACAGCAGAGGTTTCAGACTGAGGCTTAGAAGGACTGTTACAGAGAGCAGAGGTTGGAATCTGAGGTGCAGAAAGACTGTTACAGAAACAGAGTTTGGCAATTGCGGTGAAGAAGGACAGTTATAGAGAGAAGAGGTTGGAGACTGTGGTACAGAAGGACTGTTAGAAAGAGCAGATTTTGGAGACTTTGGTGCAGAAGGACCGTTGTAGAGAGCAGATGTTGGAGACTAGGGTGTAGAAGGACTGTTACAGGAGAGCAGACGTTGGAGACTGAGGTGCAGAAGGATTGTTACAGAGAGCAGAGGTTCGAGATTGGGTGCAGAAAGCCTGTTACAGAGAGCTGAGTTTGAAGACTGAGGTTCAGAAGGACTGTTAAGGAGAGCAAAGGTTGGAGACTGAGGTGCAGAAGAATTGGTACAGAGAGGAGAGTTTGGAGACTGAAGTGTAGAAGGACTGTTACAGAGAGCAGAGGTTGAAAACTGGGGTGCAGTTGGATCGTTGCAGAGAGCAGAGGTTGGAAACTGAGGTGCAGAAAGATCGTTGCAGAGAGGAGCGGTTGGAGACTAAGTTTCAGAAGGATCGTTATAGAGAGCAGAGGTTGTAGACTGGGGTCAGAAACACAGTTATAGAGAGCACATTTTGTACACTGGGGTGGAGACTGCGGTACAGAAGTACTGTTACAAAGAGAAGAGGGTGGAGACTGAGGTGCAGAAGAAATGTCACCAAGAGCAGAGTTAGGAAACTGGGGTGCATTAGGATGTTACAGAGAGCAGAGGCTAGAGACTGGGGTCAGAAAGACTGTTGCAGAAAACAGACTTTGGAGACTGGGGTGCAGAAGGATCGTTGCAGAGAGCAGAGGTTGGAGACTGAGTGCAGAAGGATCGCTACAGAGAGCAGAGTTTGGAGACCGGGGTGCAGTAGGATAGTTACAGAGAGCACACTTTAAAGACTTGGGTTCAGAAGAGATGTTGCAGAGGGCAGAGGTTGGAGACTGGGGTGTAGAAGGACTGTAGCAGAGAGCAGAGGTTTGAGACTGGTGTGTAGAAGGACTGTTGCAGAGAGCAGACATTGGAGATTGGGATGCAGAAGGATCGTTGCAGAGAGCAGATGTTGGAGACTGGTGTGTAGAAGAATTTCTGCAGCGAGCAGAATTTTGAGACTGGGGTGCAGAAGGACTGTTGCAGAGAGCAGAGGTTGGAGACTGAGGTGCAGAAGGACTGTTACAGAGAGCAGAGGTTTTAGAGTGGGGTGCAGAATAACTGATATGGAAAGTAGAGTTTGGAGACTCAGGTGCAGAAAGACTGTAACAGATAGCAGAGTTTGTAGCCTGGTGTGCAGAAAGACTGCTGCAGAGAACAGAGGTTGGATACTGGGGTGCAGAAGGGCCATTGAAGAGGGATGAGGTTTGAGACTGAGGTGCAGATTGACTGTTAAAGAGAGCAAAGTTTGGAAAACCGGGTGCAGAAGAATCTTACAGAAAGCAGAGGTTGGAGACTGGGGTGCAGAAGGACTGCTGCAGAGAGCAGAGGTTGCAGACTGAGGTGCAGAAGAATCCTTGCAGAGAGAAGAGGTTGGAGACTAGGATGCAGAAGGCCTGTTACAGAGAGCAGAGTTTGGAGACTGGGTTGCAGGAGACCTGTTATAGTGAGCAGATGTTGGGGACTGGGGTGCAGAAGGATTGTTACAGATAGCACAGTTTGGAGACTGGGGTTTAGAAGAATTGTTGCAGAGAGCAGAAGTTTCAGACTGAGGCTTAGAAGGACTGTTACAGAGAGCAGAGTTTGGAAATTGGGGTGTAGAAGGACCGTTATAGAGAGAATAGGTTGGAGAATGCCTTACAGAAGGACTGTTACAGAGAGCAGAGTTTGGAGACTGGGGTGCAGAAGATTCGTTGCAGAGAGAAGAGGTTGGAGACTGGGGTGCAGAAGGCCTGTTATAGAGAGCAGACTTTGCAGACTGAGTTGCAAAAGACCTGTTACACAGAGCAGAATTTTGAGACTGGGGTGCAGAAGGATTGTTACAGATAGCACAATTTGGAGACTGGGGTTTAGAAGGATTGTTGCAGAGAGCACAGTTTTCAGACTGAGGCTTAGAAGGACTGTTGCAGAGAGAAGATGTGAGAGACTGGGATGCAGAAGGATCATTGCAGAGAGCAGAGGTTGGAGACTGAGGTGCAGAACTAATGTTACAGACAGCAGAAGTTTTAGTCTGGGGTGCAAAATATCTGATACGGAAAGTAGAGTTTGGAGACTGTGATGCAGAAGGACTGTTACAGAGAGCAGAGTTTGTAGCCTGGGGTGCAGAAGAACAGCTGCAGAGAACAGAGGTTGGATACTGAGGTGCACAAGGGCCGTTGCAGAGAGATGAGGTTGGAGACTGACATACAGAATGACTGTTACAGAGAGCAAAGTATGGACAACGGGGTGTAGAAGGATCTTACAGAGAGCAGACATTAGAGACTGGGATGCAGAAGGATCGTTGCAGAGAGCAGCGGTTGGAGACTGGGGTGTAGAAGGACTTTTGCAGAGAGCAGAGGTTAAAGAATTGGGTGGAGAAGGCCTGATACACAGAGCATATTTTGGAGACTGGGTTTCAGAAGACCTGTTACAGAGAGCAGGTGTTGGAGACTGGGGTGCAGAAGGATTGTTACAGATAGCACAGTTTAGAGACTGTTGTTTAGAAGGATTGTTACAGAGCAGAAGTTTCAGACTGAGGCTTAGAAGGACTGTTACAGAGAGGAGAGGTTGAAAATTGGGGTGCAGTAGAAGTGTTATAAAGAGAAGAGGTTGGAGACTGGGCTGCAGGAGAACCATTGCAGAGAGCAGATGTGGGAGACTGGGGTGCAGTGGAACTGTTAGAGAGAGCAGACGTTGGAGACAGAGGTGCAGAAGGATTGTTACAGAGAGAAGAAATTTGAGACTGGGGTGCAGAAGGACAATTACAGAGAGCAAAGGATGGAGACTGAATTGTAGAAGGACTTTTACAGAGAGCAGAGGTTGGAGACTGAGGTGTAGAAAGATCAGTGCCGAAAGAAGAGTTTAGAGACTGGGGTGCAGAAGGACTGTTACAGATAGCAGAGTTTGTAGCCTGGTGTGCAGAAGGACTGCTGCAGAGAAGAGAGGTTGGATACTGGGGTGCAGAAGGGCCGTTGAAGAGGGATGAGGTTTGAGACTGAGGTGCAGATTGACTGTTACAAGAGCAAAGTTTGGAAAACGGGGTGCAGAAGGATCTTACAGAGAGCAGAGGGTGTAGACTGGCGTGCAGAAGGACTGTTGCAGAGAGCAGTGTTTGGACACTGAGGTGCAGCAGAATCGTTGCAGATAGAAAAGGTTGGAGACTGGGGTGCAGAAGGCCTGTTACAGAGAGCAGACTTTGCAGACTGAGTTGCAGAAGACCTGTTACAGAGAGCAGATTTTTGAGACTGGGGTGCAGAAGGATTGTTACAGATAGCACAGTTTGGAGACTGGGGTTTAGAAGGATTGTTGCAGAGAGCAGAGTTTTCAGACTGAGGCTTAGAAGGACTGTTACAGAGAGCAGAGGTTGGAGTCTCAGGTGCATTAGGACTCTTTTAGAAAGCAGAGGTTGGCAATTGTGGTGGGGAAGTATTGTTGTAGAGAGAAGAGGTTGGAGACTGTGGTACAGAAGGACTGTTACAGAGAGCAGACGTTGGAGACAGAGGTGCAGAAGGATTGTTACAGAGAGCAGAGATTGAAGACTGGGGTGTAGAAGGACCATTACAGAGTGCAAAGGATGGAGACTGAGGTGCAGAAAGACTTTTACAGAGAGCAGAGTTTGTTGACTGAAGTGCAGAAGGATCATTGCAGTGAGAAGGCTTTGGATACTGGGGTGCAGAAGGACTGTTACAGAAAGAAGAGGTTTTCAATTTGAAAGCAGATGGACCGTTACAAAGAGAAGAGGTTGGAGACTGCGATACAAAACGTCTTTTACAGAGAGCAGAGTTTGGAGACTGGGTAGAGGAAGGTTCGTTTCAGAGAGCAGATGTTGGAGACTGGGGTCAGAAGGACTGTTGCAGAAAACAGACGTTGGAGACTGGAGTGCAGAAGGATCGTTGCAGAGAGCAGAGGTTGGAGACTGAGGTACAGAAGGATCGCTTCAGAGAGCAGAGTTTGGAGACCGGGGGTGTAGTAGGATAGTTACAGAGAGCACAGTTTAAAGACTGGGGTGCATAAGAGTGTTGCATAGAGCAGAGTTTGGAGACGGGGGTGCAGAAAAACTGTAGCAGAGAGCAGAGGTTTAAGACTGGGGTTTAGAAGGACTGTTGCAGAGAGCAGGCATTGGAGACTGGGATGCAGAAGGATCGTTGCAGAGAGCAGATGTTGGAGACTGGTGTGTAGAAAAATTTTTGCACAGAGCAGACGTTGGAGACTAGGGTGCATAAAGACTGTTGCAGAGAGCAGAGGTTGGAGACTGAGGTGCAGAAGGACTGTTACAGAGAGCAGAAGTTTTAGACTGGGGTGCAGAATAACTGATACAGAAAGTAGAGTTTGGAGACTGGGGTGCAGGAGGACTGTTACAGAGAGCAGAGTTTTTAGCCTGGGGTGCAGATGGACTGCTGCAGAGAACAGAGGTTGGATACTGTGGTGCCGAAGGGCCGTTGCAGAGGGATTAGGTTGAAGACTAAGGTGCAAAATGACTGTTACAGGGAGCAATGTTTGAAAAACGGGGTGCAGAAGTATCTTACAGAGAGCAGGGATGGGAGACTGGGGTGCAGAAGGACTGTTGCAGAAAGAAGAGATTGGAGACTGGGGTGCAGAAAGCCTGTTACAGAGAGCAGAATTTGGAGACTGATTTGCAGAAGACCTGTTACGAAGAGCAGATGTTGGAGACTGGGGTGCATATAAATTATTATCGATAGCACAGTTTGGAGACTGGGGTTAAGAAGGAATGTTGCAGACAGCAGAGATTTCAGACTGAGGCTTAGAAGGTCTGTTACAGAGAGCAGAGGTTGGAGTCTGAGGTGCAGAAGAACTGTTTCAGAAAGCAGAAGTTGGCAATTAGGCTGCAGAAGGTCTATTATAGAGAGTAAAGGTTGGAGACTTCGGTACAGAAGGACTGTTACAAAGAGCAGAGTTTGGAGACTGGGGTGCAGAAGGACTGTTACAGAGAGCAAACGTTGGACACAGAGGTGCAGACAGATTGTTACAGAGAGCAGAGATTGAATATTGGGGTGCAGTAATAGCATTACTGAGAGCAAAGGATGGAGACTGAGGTGCAGAAGGACTTTTACACAGAGCAGAGTTAGAAGACTGAGGTGCAGAAAGATCATTGCAGAGAGAAGAGTTTGGAGACTGGGGTTCAGAAGGACTGTTACAGAAAGCAGAGGTTGGCAATTGGGGAGCAGATGGACCGTTACAAAGAGAAGAGGGTGGAGACTTTGAAACAAAAGGACTTTTACAGGGAACAAAGTTTGGAGACTGGGTAGAAGAAAAATCATTGCAGAGAGTAGATGTTGGAATCTGGGTTGCAGAAGGACTGTTACAGAGAGCACAGGTTAGAGACTGGGGTACAGAAGAAATATTGCAGAAAGCAGAGTTTGTAGACCTGGGTGCAGAAAGACTTATACAGAGAGAAAAGGTTGTAGACTGTGGTGCAGAAGGATCTTACAGAGAGTAGAGGTTGGAGACTGGGGTGCAGAAGGACTGTTGCAGAGAGCAGAGGTTGGAGACTGGGGCGCAGAAGGACTGTTACAGATAGTACAGTTTCGAGACTGTGTTTCAGAAGGATCTTACAGAGAGCATTTTGGAGACAGAGGTGCAGAAGAAGTGTTAAAAGAGCAGAGGTTTAAGACTGGGGTGCTGAAGGATTGTTGCAGAGAGCAGCGTTTTCAGACTGATGTGCAGAAGTACTGTTGCAGAGAGCAGACGTTGGATCCTGGGTTGCAGAAGGATCGTTGCAGAGAGCAGAGGATGGAGACTTGGGTTCAGAAGGCCTATTAAAGAGAGCAGAGTTATAACACTTTGGTGCAGAAGGCCTGTTACAGAGAGCAGAGTGTGGAGATCGGGGTGCAGAAGGACTGTTACAGAGAGCAGAGTTTGGAGAATTGGTTGCAGAAGGATCTTACAGAGAGCAAAGTTTGGAGACTGAGGTGCAGAAGGACTTTTACAGATAGTAGAGTTTGGAGACTGAGGAACAGAAGGAACGTTGTAGAGAGTAGTGGTTGGAGACTGATGTCCAGACGAATTGTTATAGAGATCACAGGTTAGAGAGTGGAGTGCGGAGGAGTGTTACAGAGAGCAGAGTTTGGAGATTGGGGTGCAGAAGAACTGTTACCGAGAGCAGAGGGTGGAGACTGGGGTGCAGAGGACTGTTGCAGAGTGCAGAGTTTGAAGACTGAGGTGCAGAAGTACTGTTACAAAGAGCAGAGGTTGCGTACAGGGGTGCAGAAAGACTAATACAGAAAGTAGAGGTTGGAGACTGGGGTGTAGAAGGACCGTTACAGAGAGCAGAATTTGGAGACTGCTGTACAGAAGGACTGTTACAGGGAGCAGAAGTTGGTGACTGGGGTTCTAAAGGATCATTGCAGAGACCAGATTTTGTAGAGTGGTGTGCAGAAGTATCTTACAGAGAGCATATGTTGGAGACTGAGCTGCATAAGTCCTTTTACAGATAACAGTTGTTGAAGACTGGCGTGCAGAGGTTGGAGACTGAGGTGCGGAATGATCGTTGAGGAGAGCAGAGGTAGAAGACTATGGTGGAGAACGATACTTACAGAGAGGCCGATGTTGGAGACTGGGGTTCATAAGGACAGTTACAGAGAGCACAGGTTGGAGACTGGGGTGCTGAAGAAATGTTGCAGAGATTAGAGATTGGAGACTAGGTTGCAGAAGGACTGTTACAGAGAGCTGAGGTTGTAGACTGAGGTGCAGAAGGACCGATGCATAAAGCTGAAGTTGGAAATTTAGGTGCCTAAGATTGTTAGAGAGCAGAGGTTGGTTACTGGGGTGCATATAGACTGTTACAGAGAGCAGAGGTTTGAGACTGAGGTGCAGAAGAATCTTACAGAGAGCAGAGGTTAGAGACTGGGGTGCAGAATAACTGTTGCAGAGAGTAGAGGTTGGAAACTGAGGTGCAGAAAGATCGTTGCAGAGAGAAGAGGTTGGCGACTGGAGTGCAGAAGTCCTGTTATAGAGAGCAGAGTTTTGAAACTGGGGTGAAGAAAGACTGTTACAGATAGCACATTTCAGAGACTGGGGTACAGAAGGATCGTTGCAGAGAGTAGAGGTTTCAGACTGAGGTGCAGAAGCACTATTATAGAAAGAAGAGGTTGGCAATTGGGGTGCAGAAGGACCGTTATAGAGAGAAGAGTTTGGAGACTGCGGTACAGAAGGACTGTTACAGAGAGGAGAGTTTGGAGACTGGGGTGCAGAGGACCATTGCAGAGAGCAGAGGTTGGAGACTGTGGAGAAGAAGGATCATTGCAGAGAGCAGATGTTGGATACTGGGATGCAGAAGGAGTGTTTCAGAGAGCAGAATTTGGAGACTGAGGTGCAGAAGGACTATTACAGAGAGCAGAGTTTGGAGACTTGGTTGCAGAAGGACTGTTGCAGATAGCAGAGGTTGGAAACTGGGGTGTAGAAGGACTGTTTCAGGGAGCAGGTGTTTGAGACATGGGTGCAGAAGGACTTTTGCAGAGAGTAAAATTAGAGACTTAGGTGCAGAAGACTGTTGCAGATAGCAGAGGTTGGAGATTAGGGTGCAGAAGGACTGATACAGAAAGCAGAGTTTGGAGACATGGGTGCAGAAGGACCGTTACAGAGAGCAGAGGTTGGAGACTGCAGTTCAGAAGGACTGTTACATAGAGAAGAGGTTAAAAACTGGGGTGAAGAAGGATTTTTGCAGAGCGCAGAGGTTGCAGAGTTTGGTGCATATGGACTGTTACAGAGAGCAGAGTTTGGAGACTGTGGTGCAGAAGCACTGATACAGAAAACAGAGTTTGGAGACTGGGGTGAAGAAGGACCCTTACAGATAACAGTGGTTGAAGACTGCGGTACCGAAGAACTGTTGTGGAGAATAAGGTTGGAGACTGGGGTGAAGAGGGACCATTGTAGAGAGCAGAGTTTGGAGACTGGGGTGCAGAAGGAATGTTACAGAGAGCAGAATTTGGAAACTGGGGTACAGAAGGATCTTCCAGAGAGCAGAGTTTGGAGACTGGGTTGTAGAGAGACTGTTGCAGAGCAGACGTTGGAGACTGGGGTCCAGAAGGATCGTTGCAGAGAGCAGATTATGGAGACTGGGGTATAAAAGGACTGTTTCAGAGAGCAGAGTTATGAGACTTGGGTGTAGAAGAACTTTTTCAGAAATCAGTTGTTGAAGACTGAGGTGCACAAGGACTGTTTCAGAGAGCAGAGTTTGGAAACAGCGGTGCAAAAGGACTGAAACAGAGAGCAGAGATTGGAGACTGGGTGCAGAAAGAATGTTACAGATAGCAGAGGTTGGAGACTTGTGTGCAGAAAAATCTTACACAGAGCAGAGGGTTGAGACTGGGGTGCAGAAGGACTGTTGCAGATAGAAGTGGTTGGAGACTTGGGTGCACAAGCATCATTACAAAGAGTAGCTGTTGGAGACTGGGGTGAAAAATGCCTCTTACGTAGAGCAGTTGTTGGATACTGGGGTGCAGAAGGCCTGTTACAGAGAGCAGAGATTGGAGACTGGGGGGCAGAAGGAGTGTTTAAGTGAGCAGAGTTTGCAGACTGTGTTTAAAAGGGTCTTACAGAAAGCAGAGGTTGGAGACTGATTTACAGAAAGACTGTTACAGAGAGCAGAATTTGGAGACTGGGGTGCAGTAGGATTGTTGCAGAGAGCAGAGTTTTCAAACTGAGGTACAGAAGATCTGTTACATCTACTCTCTGCAACAGTTCTTTTCCATCCCAGTCTCCAACCTCTGCTCTCTATAACAGTCCTTCTGTACTGCAGTTTTCAACCACTGCTCTCTCTAAGGGTCCTTCTTGATCCCAATCTCCTACCTCTCCTAACTGCAACAGTCCTTCTACACCCCAGTCTAAAACCTCTGCTCTCTGCAAGAGTCATTTTGCACCCCAGTCTTCAAAGACTGTTGCAAGAACAGAGGTTTAAGACAGGATTGCAGAAGGACCATTGCAGAGAACAGAAGTTGGAGACTGAGGTGCAGAAGGATTGTAACAGAGAGCAGAGTTTGGAGACTGCGGTGCAGAAGATCTGTTACAGAGAGTAGAGTTTGGAGACTGGGGTACAGAAGCATATTACAGCGAGCAGAGGTTGGAGACTGGGGTTAAGAAGGACTGCTGCAGAGAGCAGAATTTGGAGACTGGGGTGTAGAAGGATTGTTACAGAGAGCAGAGGTTGGATACTGGGGTGCAGAAGGACTTGTGCATAGAGCAGAAGTTGGAGATTTGGGTACAGAAGGAACTGTTGCAGAGAGCAGATGTTGGAGATTGAGATGCAGAAGGACTCTTATAGAGAGCAGAGGATTGAGACAGAAGTGCAGAAGAAATGATTCAAGAAGCAGAGGTTGAAGACTGGGTTACAGGAGGACCATTAGAGAGAGCAGATTTTGGAGTCTTTAGTATGGAAGACTCTTACAAAGAGCAGAGGTTGGAGACTAAGGTGCAGAAGAACTGTTGCAGAGAGTAGATGATGGAGACTGGGGTCCAGAAAAACTGTAGCAGAGAGCAGACGTTAGAGACTAAGGTTCAGAAGGACAATTACACAGAGCAGAGGTTGGAGACTGGAGTGCAGAAAGACTGATACAGAAAGCAGAGTTTGGAGATTCGGGTGCAGAAGTATCCTTACAGAGAGCACAGTTTCGAGAATGCAGTACAGAAGGACTCTTACAGAGAGCAGAGTTTGGAAACTGGGGTGGAGAATGACTGTTGCAGATAGCAGATGTTGGAGACTGGGATGCAGAAGGAATGTTGCAGAGAGCAGAGGATGGAGACTGGGGTGCACAGGACTGTTGCAGAGAGCAGACGTTGCAGACTGATTTTCAGAAGGACTCTTAGAGATGGCAGAATTTGGAGACTGTTGTGCACAACGACTGATACAGAAAGCAGAGGTTAGATACTGGGATGCATAAGGACCCTTACGGAGAACAGAGGTTAGAGACTGCGGTACCGAGAGAAGAGGTTGGTGACTGGGGTGCAGATGGATTATTGCAGAGAGCAGAGTTTTTAGACTGAGGTACAGAAGAACTGTTGCAGAGAGCAGATGTTGGAGACTGGGGTTCACAAGGACTATTGCAGCGAGCAGAGGTTTGTGCCTGGGGTGCCAAAGGATCTTTGCAGAGAGAAAAGGTTGGACACTGAGGTGCAGAAGGATCGTTGCAGAGAGCAGAGTTTTGAGACTTGGGTGCAGAAGGATCATTTATGAGAGCAGAATTTGAAGACTGGGGTGTAGAAGGAATGTTGCAGTGAGTAAAAATTGGAGACTTGGATGCAGAAGGACTGTTGCAGAAAGCAGAGTTTGGAGACTGGGGTGCAGAAGGACTTATAGAGAAAGCAGATGTTGGAGACTGGGGTGCAGAAGGACCGTTACAGAGAACAAAGGTTGGACAATCTGGTACAGAAGGACTGTTACAAATATCATAGGTTAAAAACTGGGGTGCAGAAGACTGTTGCAGAAAACAGAGGTTAGAGACTGGGGTGCAGAAAAACTGTTGCAGACAGCAGAGGTTGGAGACTGAGGTGCAGAATTATTGTTACAGAGAGCAGATTTTGGAGACTGGGTTGCAGAAGAACTGTTATAGTGAGCAGTGTTAGAGACTGGTGTGCAGAAGGATCTTGCAGAGAGCAAAGGTTGGAGACTGGGGTGAAGAAGGACTGCTGCAGAGAGCAGAATTCGGAGACTGGGCTGGAGAAGAATTGTTACAGAGAGTAGAGGTAGGATACTGGGGTGCAGAAGGACTTGTGCATAGAGCAGAAGTTGGATATTTGGGTGCAGAAGGAACTGTTGCAGAGAGCAGAGGTTGGAGACTGAGGTGCAGAAGGACTATTATAGAGAGCAGAGGAATGAGACAGGGGTGCAGAAGAAATGATTCAAAAAGCAGAGGTTGAAGACTGGGGTACAGGAGGACCATTAGAGAGAGCAGAGTTTGCAGTCTTTAGTAAAGAAGGACTCTTACAAAGAGCAGAGGTTGGAGAGTGGGGTGCAGAAGGACTGTTGCAGAGAGTAGATGATGGAGACTGGGGTCCAGAAAAACTGTAGCAGAGAGCAGACGTTAGAGACTAAGGTGCAGAAGTACAGTTACACAGAGCACAGTTTAGAGACTGGGGTGGAAAAGGATTGATACCGAAAGCATAGTTCGGAGATTCGGGTGCAGAAGTATCCTTACAGAGAGCAGAGTTTCGAGAATGCATTACAGAAGGACTCTTACAGAGAGCAGAGTTTGGAGACCTGGGGTGTAGAAGGAATGTTGCAGAGAGCAGAGGATGGAGACTGGGGTGCGCAAGGACTGTTGCAGAGAGCAGAGGTTGCAGACTGAGTTGCACAGGAGTCTTACAGACGGTAGAGTTTGGAGACTGTGGTTCAAAATGACTGATACAGAAAGCAGAGGTTGGATACTGGGGTGCATAAGGACTCTTACGGAGAATAGAGGTTGGAGACTGCAGTACAGAAGGACTGGTACCGAGAGAAGAGGTCGGAGACTGGGGTGCAGAAGAACTGATGTAGAGAACAGAGGTTGGAGACTGGGGTGCAGACAGATCATTGGGTCGAGCAGTGTATGGAGACTGGGTATAGAAGGACTGCTGCAGAGAGCAGAGGTTAGAGACTGGAGTGTAGAAGGGCTGTTGCAGAGAGCAGACGTTGGAGACTGGGGTGCAGAAGGATCGTTTGGGCAAGCAGAGTATGGAGACTGGGGTGTAGAAGGACTGTTAAAGAGAGCAGAGGTTAGAGACTTGGTTGTCGAAGGACTGTTTCAGATAGCAGATGTTGGAGGCTTGGCCGCAGAAGGACTGTTGCATAGAGCAGAGATTGGAGACTGAGGTACAGAAGAACTGTGACAGATAGTAGAGGTTGGAGACTGGGGTGCAGATGGATATTTGCAGAGAGCAGAGTTTTCAGATTGAAGTACAGAAGAACTGTTGCAGAGAGCAGATGTTGGAGACTGAGGTTCACAAGGACTGTTGCAGTGAGCAGAGGTTTGATAATGGGGTGCCAAAGGATCTTTGCAGAGAGAAGAGGTTGGACATTGAGGTGCAGAAGGATCATTGCGGAGAGCAGAGTTTGGAGACTGGGGTGCAGAAGGATCATTACAGAGAGCAGAGTTTGGAGACTGGGGTGCAGAAGGAATGTTGCAGTGAGCAGAGGTTGGAGACTTGGGTGCAGAAGGACTGTTGCAGAAAGCAGAGTTTGGAGACTGGGGTGCAGAAGGACTGTTGCAGAGAGCAGAGGTTAAAGACTGGTGTGAAGAAAGTTTGTTACAGATAGCAGACGTTGGAAACTGGGGTGCAGATAGAGAGAGCAGAGGTTGGACACTGGAGTGCAGAAGGCCTGTTACAGAGAGCTCAATTTGGAGACTGGGGTGATGAAGGACTGTTACAGAGAGCAGAGTTTGGAGACTGGGTTGCAGAAGGATCTTACAGAGAGCAGAGATTAGAGACTGAGGTGCAGAAGCACTGTTACATAGAGTAGAGGATGGAGACTGAGGTGCAGAAGGACCATTGCCGAGAGCAGAGGTTGGAGACTGAGGTTCAGAAGGATTGTTACAGAGAGCAGAGTTTGGAGACAGGGGTTCAGAAGGACTGATGCAGAGAGCAGAGGTTTTAGACTGGGATGTACGAGGACTGTTTCAGACAGTAGAGGTTGGAGATTGGGGTCCAGAAGGACTGTAGCAGAGAGCAGAGGTTTGAGACTGGATTGTAGAAGGACTGACACAGAAAGCAGAGGCTGGAGACTCTGGTGCAGAAGTACCCTTACAGAGGTTGCAGACTGAGTTGCAGAAGGACGGTTACAGAGGGCAGAGTTTGGAGACTGTGGTTCAAAACGACTGATACAGAACGCAGAGGTTGGAATCTGGGGTGAATAACGACCCTTACAGAGAACAGAGGTTGGAGACTGTGGTACAGAAAGACTGTTACAGAGAGCAGAGGTTTGAGATTGGGGTGTAGAAAGACCGTTGGGGCGATCAGAGTATGGAGACTTGGGTGTAGAAGGACTGTTGAAGAGAGCAGTGATTGGAGACTGAGTTACAAAAGGACTGTTACAGAGAGCAGAGTTTTTAGACTGGGGTACAGATGGATTATTGCAGAGAGCAGAGTTTTCAGACTGAGGTACAGAAGAACTGTTGCAGGAAGCAGATGTTGGAGACTGGGGTTCACAAGGATTATTGCAGCTAGCTACGGTTTCAGACTTGGATACAGAAGGCCTGTTACAGAGAGCAGAGATTGGAGACTGGGGTGCAGAACGACTGGTACAGAGAGCAGCGTTTGCAGACTGGGTTTCAGAAGGGTCTTACAGAGAGCAGAATTAGGAGACAAACGTTCAGAAAGACTGTTACAGAGAGCAGAGTTTGGAGACTGGGGTGCAGAGGGATTGTTGCAGAGAACATATTTTTTAGACTGAGGTACAGAAGAATTGTTGCAGAAAGAAGATGTTGGAGACTGGGGTGCAGAAGGATCGTTGCTGAGAGTATAGGTTGGAGATTGGGTTGCAGATGGACTGATACAGAGAGCAGAGGTTGGAGACTGGGGTGCAGAAGGATCTTACAGAGAGCAGAGTTTTGAGACTGAGGTGCAAAAGCACTGTTACAGAGAGTAGAGTTTGGAGACTGAGGTGCAGAAGGACCCTTGAAAAGAGCAGAGGTTGGAGACTGAGGTGCAGAAGGATTGTTACAGAGAGAAGAGGTTGGAGACTGGGGTGCAGAAAAACTTTTGCTAAGAGCAGAGGTTTTACATTGGAGTTTAGATGGACTATTGCAGAGAGTAGAGGTTAGAGATTGGGGTCCAGAAAGACTTTTACAGAGAGCACAGTTTGGAGACTGGGGTGGAGAAGAACTGTTGCAGAGAGCAGATGCTGGATACTGGGGTTTAAAAGGAAAGTTGCAGAGAGCACAGGATGGAGACTGGGGTGCATAAGTATTCTTGGGGTGAGCAGAGTATGGAGAATGGGGTGTAGAAGGACTTTTACAGAGAGCAGAGGTTTGAGACTAGGGTTTAGAAAGACTTTTTCAGAGAGCAGACGTTGGAGACTTGAGTGAAAAAGTATTGTTGCAGAGAGCAGAGGATGGAAACTCAGATGCAGAAGACTGTTGCCGAAAGCAGATTTTGGAGACTGGGGTGCAGAAGGACTGTTACAGAGAGCAGACTTTGGAGACTGGGGTGCAGAAGGACAGTTGCAGAGAGCAGAGTTTGGAGACTGGGGTTAAGAAAAATTGTTAGAGAGAGCAGAGTTTGGAGACTGTGGTGCAGAAGGACTTTTACTGAGAGCACAGGTTGGAGACTGAGGTGCAGAGAAACTGTTGCAGAGAGCAAAGTTAGGAGACTGGGGTGCAGAAGGAGTGTTGCACAGAGCAGATGTTGGAGACTAAATTGCAGAAGAACCATTACAGGAAGAATAAGTTGGAGACTGGGGTACAGAGGAGTGTTACAGAGAGCAGAGTTTGGAGACAGGTGTGCAGAAAGATCTTAGAGGGAGCATAAGTTGGAGACTGGGGTGCAGAAGGACTGTTGCTGATTGCAGAGGTTGGAGACTGGGGTGGAGAAGGATCATTGAAGAGAGAAGAGTTTGGAGATTGGGGGCAAAAGGCCTGCTACATACAGCAGAGGTTGGAGACTGGGGTGAAGAAGGCCTTTTACAGAGAGCAGTTTTTGGAGACTGGGGTGCAGAAGGACAGTTACAGAGATAATAGTTTGGAGACTGGGTTGCAAAAGAATCTTACTGAGAGCAGAGGTTGGAGACTGAGAGGCAGAAGGAGAGAGCAGTGATTAGAGACTGCAGTGTAGAAGGACTAATACAGAAAGCAGAGGTTTAAGACTAGGGTGCAGAAGGACCCTTAAAGAGAACAGAGGTTGGCGACTGAAAGACTCTTACAGAGAGCAGACATTGGAGACTGCGGTGCAGAATGACTGCTGTAGAGAACAGAGGTTGGAGACTGGTTTACAGAAAGACCATTGCAGAAAGTAGAGGTTGAAGACTGGGTTTCAGAAGGATCATACAGAGAGCAGAGTTTTGAAACTGAGGTGCAGAAGAACTGTGGCAGAGAGAAAAGGTTAGAGATTGGGGCGCTGAAGGAATGTAGCAGAGATTAGAGGTTGGAGTATGCGATACAGAAAGACTATTACAGAGAGATCAGGTTGGAGATTGGGGTGCAGAAAAACTGATACAGAAAGCAGAGTTTGGAGACTGGGGTGCATCAGGACCCTTACAGAGTGCAGAGTTTGGAGACTGGGGTGGAGAAGGACTGTTGCAGAGAGCAGAGGATGGAGACTGGGGTGCAGAAATAATCTTGCAGAGAGCAGAGTTTGAAGACTGGTTGCAGAAGGACTGTTTCAGAGATAAGAGGTTGCAGAATGAGGTGCAGAATGATGGTTACAGAGAGCAGAGTGTGGAGACTGTGGTGCAGATGGACTGATATAAAAAGTAGACGTGGGAGACTGGGTTTCAAAAGTTCCCTTACAGAGAACAGAGGTTGGAGACTGCAGTACAGAAGGACTGTTGTAGAGAACAAGGTTGGAGACTGGGGTTAAGAGTTACCAATGCAGAGAGCAGAGGTTGAAGACTTGGCTGCAGAAAAAATGTTACAGAGAGGACAGGTTGGAAACTGAGGTGTAGAAGGAGTGTTACAGAGAGCAGAGTTTGGAGACTGAGGTGGAGAAGGACTGTTACAGAAATAGGTTGTTGGAAATTGGAGTGTAGAAGGACCCTTACAGAGAGCAGAGTTTTGAGACTTCCGTACAGAAGGACTGTTACAGAGAGCAAATCTCGGAGACTGCGGAGCAGCAGGACTGTTGCAGAGGACAGATGTTGGAGACTGGGGTGGAGAAGGAATGTTACAGAGAGCAGAGTTTGGAAACTCGAGTGCAGAAGGATCTTACAGAGAGCAGAGTCTGGAGACTGTGGTGCAGAAGAACTGTTGCACAGAGCATAATTTGGAGACTGGGGTCTATAAGGATCGTTGCAGAGAGCATATTTTAAAAACTGAGGTGCAGATAGACTGTTACAGAGAGAAGAGTTTGGAGACTGAGGTGCAGAAGGACAGTTACAGAGAGCAGAGTTTGGAGACTGGTGTGCAGAAGGAGTGTTACAGAGAGCACAGGTTGGAGACTGGGGTTCAGATGGATCTTACATAGAGCAGAGTTTAGATACTGGGTTGCAAAAGGACTGTTGCAGAGAGCAGAGTTTGGAGACTGGGGTACAGAAGGACTGTTGCAGAGAGCAGCGGTTGGAGACTTGGTTGTAGAAGGACTGTTACAGAGAGCAGAGTTTGGAGATTCAGGTGCAGAAGGACTGTTACAGGAAGCAGCGTTTGGAAATTGTAATGCAGAAGGACCGTTAAAGAGAGCAGAGGTTGAAGACTGTGGTACAGAAGGACTGTTACACAGAGCAAATCTCGGAGACTGGGGAGAAGAATGACTGTTGCAGAGGAAAGAAGATGAAGACGGAGGTGGACAATGAATGTTACAAAGAGCAGAGTTTAGTAACTGGAGTGCAGAAGGATCTTACAGAGAGCAGAGGTTGGAGACTGTGGTGCAGAAGGACTGTTACACAGAGCAGAAGTTGGAGACTGGGGTCCAGAAGGATCGTTGCAGACAGCAGATTTTAGAGACTGAGGTGAAGATGGACTGTTACAGAGAGCGAAGTTTGGAGACTGAGGTGCAGAAAAACAGTTACAGAGATTAGAGTTTGGAGACTGGTGTGCAGAAAGAGTGTTACAGAGAGCACAGGTTGGAGACTGGGGTTCAGATGGATCTTACATAGAGCAGAGTTTAGATACTGGGTTGCAAAAGGACTGTTGCAGAGAGCAGATGTTAGAGACTGGGATGTACAAGAATCGTTGCAGAGAAAAGAGGTTGAAGACCGGCGTGCATAAGAATCTTACAGAGAGCAGAGTTTGGTGACTAGGGTGCAGGAATGTTGCCGAGAACAGAGGTTTGAGACTGGGGTGGAGAAAAATCATTGCAGAGAGAAACGTTTGGAGACTGGAATTTTGAAGGCCTGTTACAGAGAGCAGAGCTTCGAGACTGGGTTGTAAAATTCCTGTTACAGAGAGCAGAGGTTGGAAACTATTCTGCAGAAGGACTGTTACAGAGAGCAGAGTTTGGATACTGGGTTGCAGAAGGGTCTTACAGATAGCAGAGGTAGTAGACTGAAGTGCAGAAGGATCGTTGCAGAGAGTAGAGTTTTTAGACTGAGTTGCTGAAGGACTCTTGCAGACAGCACATGTTGGAGACTGGTGTGCAAATGGATTGTTGCAGAGAGCAGAGGTTGGAGTCTGGTGTGCAGAAGGACTGTTACAGAGAGCAGAGTTTGGAGACTGGGTTGGAGAAGGATCTTACAGAGAGCAGAGGTTAAAGAATCAGGTGCAGAAAGACTGTTACAGAGAGAAGATGTTGGAGACTGAGGTGCAGAAGTAACATTGCAGAGTACAGAATTTGGAAACTGAGGTGCAGAAGGATTGTTACAGAGAGCAGAGGTTGGAGACTGGGGTGCAGAAGGACTGTTGCAGATACCGGACTTTGGAGACTTGGCTGTAGAAGGACTGTAATAGAGAGCAGAGGTTGGAGACTAGGGTGCAGAAGGAGTGATACAGAAAGCAGAGATTGAAGTCTGGGGTGCAGAAAGACCGTTACAGAGAGCAGAGGTTGGATTCTGCAGTACAGGAGGACTGTTACAGAGAGCAGAGTTTGGAAACTGGGGTGGAGAAGGACTGTAAAATAGAGCTGATGTCGGTAACTAGGGTGCCGAAGGACTGTTGCAGAGAGCAGAGTTTTGAGACTGGGGAGCAGAAGAACTGTTTCGGAGAGCAGAGGTTGGAGACTGGGGTGCAGAAGGACTGTTACATAGAGCAGAGTTTGGAGAGAGGGGTGCAGAAGGATCTTACAGAGAGCAGAATTTGGAGACTGAGGTGCAGAAGGACTGTTGTAGGTATCAGAGGTTGGAGACTGGGGTGCAGTAGGATCATTGCAGAGAGCAGAGGTTAAAGACTTGGGTGCAGAAGGATCGTTGCAGAGAGCAGAGGTTAGAGACTTGCATGCAGAAGGCCTGTTACAGAGAGGAGAGTTTAGAGACTGGGGTACAGAAGGACTGGTAAAGAGAGCAGATTTTGAAGACTTGGTTGCTGAAGGATTTTACAGAGAGCAGAGGTTGGAGACTAAGGTGCAAGTGAACTGTTACAGAGAACAGTGGTTGGAGACGGGGGTGCAGAAGAATTGTGGAGAGCAGAGGTTTCAGACTGAGGTGCAGAAGGACTGTTACAGAAAGCAGAGGTTGTAAATTGGGGTGCAGAAGGACCGTTACAAAGAGCAGAGGTTGGAGACTACGATATAGAAGGACTGTTACAGAGAGCAGAGTTTGAAGACTTGGGTTCAGAAGGACTGTTACAGAAAGCAGAGTTTGGAGACTGGGGTGCAGAAGGACCTTTACAAAGAGCAGAGTTTGGTGAATGCGGTACAGAAGGACTGTTACAGAGAGCAGATATTGGAGACTGGGGAGCAGGAGGACTGTTGCAGAGGACAGAGTTTGGAGACTGGGGTGCTGCAGGACCCTTGCAGAAAGCTGAGGTTGGCGACTAGGGTGGGGAAGGAATGTTAGAAAAAGCAGAGTTTGGAAATTGGAGTGCAGAAAGATCTTACAGAGAACAGAGGTGGGAGACTGAGGTGCAGAAGGACTGTTGAGGAGAGCAGTGGTTAGATACTGATGTGCAAAAAGACTGTTACAGAGAGTAGAGGTTGGAGATTGGGGTGCACAAGGCCTGTTACAGACAGCAGAGGTTGGAATCTGGGGTTCAGAATAACTGTTACAGGGAGCAGAGTGTTTAGACAAGGTAGCAGAAGGTTCTTAGAGAGAGCAGAGTTTGTAGACGTAGGTGCAGTAGGAATGTTACAGAGAGCAGAGGTTGGAGACTGGGGAGCAGAAGGCATGTTACGGAGATGAGAGTTTGGAAAACGGGTGCAGAAGGACTGTTAGAGAGGGCAGAGTTGGGAGACTGGGTTGCAAAAGGATCTTAAAGAGAGCAGATGTTGGAGTCTGTGGTGCAGAAGAATTGTTGCAGAGAGAAAAATTTTCAGACTGAGGTGAAGAAGGACTGTTGCAGAGAGCAGATGTTGGAGACTGGGGTGCAGAAGGATCGTTACAGACAGCAGAATTTGGAGAATGGGGTGCAGAGGGACTGCTACAGAGAGCAGAGATTGGAGAAGGCCTGTTATGGAGAGCACAGTTTTGAGACTGGGATGCAAAAGGACTGTTACAGAGCACAGAGTTTTGAGACTGGGTTTAAAAGGAACTTACAGATAGCAGAGGTTTGAGACTGAGTGCAGAAGGACTGTTGCAGAGAGCAGATGTTGGAGACTGCAGTACAAAAGGACTTTTGCACAGAGCAGAGGTTGGAGACTACCGTACACAAGGACTTTTTCAGAGAGCAGATTTTGGAGACTGTTGTTCAGAAGGACTGTTGCAGAGAGCAGAAGTTTGAGAATGGGGTGCATAAGGACTTTTGCAGAGAGCAGAGGTTGGAGACTAAGGTGCAGAAGGACGGATAAAGAAAGAAAAGTTTGGAACTGGCATGCAAAAGGACCTTTACAGAGAGCAGAGTTTTGAGACTGTGGTACTGAAGGACTATTACAGAGAGCAGAGTTTGGAGACTGGGTAGCAGAAGGACTGTTGCGGAATACAGAGGTTTGAGACTGGGGTGCAGCAGGACTGTTGCAGAAACCAGAGCTTAAAGAATGGTGTGGAGAAGGGATATTACTGAGAGCAGATTTTGGAAACTGGCGTTCAAAAGGATCTTTCAGAGAGCAAAGGTTGGAGAATGAGGTGAGGAAGGATCGTTCCTAAAGCAGAGTTTGGACACTGGGGTGCAGAAGAACTTTTGCAGAGAGCAGATGTTGGAGACTGGGGTGCAGAAGGATTGTTTAGAGAGCAGATGTTGGAGACTGGGGTGCAGAAGGACTCTTGAAGAGAGCAGAAATTCAAGACTGAGGTGGAGAAGGACTGTTTTAGAGAAAGAGGTTGTATACTGGCGTACACAAGAATTGTTGTAGAGAGCAGAAGTTTAAGACTGAGGTACAGAAAGATCGTTACAGAGAGCAGATGTGGAGACTTGGCTGCAGAAGGACTCTTACACAGAGCACAAGTTGCAGACTGGGTTACAGAAGGAATGTTGCAGACAGCATAGGTTGGAGACTGGGGTGCATAAGGACTGTTGCAGATAGCAGAGTTTAGATATGAGGATTAGAAGGATTGTTACAGGAAGCAGAGTTTGTAGACTTGGGAGCAGAAGGACTGATAGAGAAAGCAGACGTTGGAGACTGGGATTCAGAAGGACAATTACAGAGAGCAGAGTTTGGAAAATGCGGTACAGAACGACTGTTACAGAGAGCAGAGGTTGGCAAGTGGAGTGCAGAAGGAGTGTTGCAAAGAACAGAGTTTGGAGACTGAGGTGCAGAAGTACTGTTACAGAGAGCAGAGTTTTTAGACAATGGTGCAGAAGGATCTTACAGAGAGGAGAGTTTGAAGACCGAGGTGTAGCAGGACTCTTAAAAAGAGCAGAGGTTGGAGACTTGGGTGCAGAACGCCTGTTATGAAGAGCAGAGTTTGGAGAAGGGCTCCAGAAGGACTGTTACAGATGGCAGAGTTTAGAGACTTGGATCCAGAAGGATTTTACAGAGTGCAGATGTTGGAGACTGAAGTGCACAAGGACTGTTACAGAGAGTAGAGATTGGAGACTGAGTTTCAGAAGGATCATTGCAGACAACAGAAGTTGGAGACTGGGGTGCAGAAGGATCATTGCAAACAGCAGAGTTTTCAGACTGAGATGCAAAAGGACTGTTACACAGAGCAGAGGTTAAAGACTGAGATGAAGAAGGACAGTTACAGAGAGCAGATGTGGGAGACAGGGGTGCAGGACTGATACAGAGCAGAAGTTGGTGACTGAGGTACAGAAGGACTGTTACAGAGAGCAGAGGTTTGAGACTCGGGTGCAGAAGGATAATTGCAGAGAGCAGAGTTTTCAGACTGAGGTACAGAAAAACTGTTGTAAAGAGCATATGTTGGAGATTGGGGTGCACATGGACTGTTGCAGCGGGCAGAGGTTGGAGACTAGGGTGCAGAGGGATCGTTGCAGAGAGCAGAAGTTGGAGACTGCGGTGCAGAAGGCCTTTTACAGAAAGCAGAGTTCGGAGACTGAGGTGCAGAAGGACTGTTACAAAGAGCAGAGTTTGGAGACTGGGTTGCAGAAGGATTTTACAGAGAACAGAGGTTGGAGTCTGAGGTGCAGAAGCACTGTTACAGAGAGTAGAGTTTGGAGACTCAGGTGCAGAAAGACCGTTGCAGAGAGTAGAGGTTGGAGACTGTTGTGCAAAAGGATTGTTACAGAGAGTAGAGGTTAGAGACTGGGGGGGAAAAGGACTGATACAGAAAGCAGAGGTTGGAGACTCGGATGCAGAAGTACCCTTACAGAGAGCAGAGGTTGGAGAATGCAGTACAGAAGGACTGTTGCAGAGAGCAGCGGTTGGAGACTGGGGTTGAGAAGGACTGTTGCAGAGAGCAAATGTTGGAGACTGGGTTGCAAAAGGACTGTTGCAGAGAGAAGAGGATGGAGACTGTGGTGCAGAAGGACTGTTGCAGAGAGAAGAGGATGGAGACTGTGGTGCAGAAGGACTGTTGCAGAGAGCAGAGTTTGCAGACTGAGTTGCAGAAGGACTGTTACAGAGGGCAGAGTTTGGAGACTGTGCTGCAAAATGACTGATACAGATAGCAGAGGTTGGATACTGGGGTGCATAAGGACCCTTACGGAGAACAGAAGTTCGAGACTGCGGTACAGAAGGACTATTACCGAGAGCAGAGGTTTGAGACTGGGGTGCAGAAGAACTGATGTAGAGAACAGAGGTTGGAAACTTAGGTTCAGAAGGATCGTTGGGGCAACCAGATTATGGAGACTGGGGTGTAGAAGGATTGTTGCAGAGAGAAGTGATTGGAGACTGAGGTACAGAAAGACTGATATAGAGAGCAGAGTTTGGAGACTGGGGTGCAGAATAACTGTTGTAGAGATCAGAGGTTGGAGACTTGGGTGCAGAAGGACCATTGCAGAAAGCAGAGCTTGGAGACTGGGTTTCAGAAGGATCTTACAGAGAGCAGAGTTAGGACACTGAGGTGCAGAAGGACTTCTGCAGAGACCAGAGGTTGAAGATTGGGGCACAGAAGGACTGTTGCAGAGAATAGAGGTTAAAGTCTGAGATGCAGAGGGACTGTTACAGTGAGCAGAGTTTGGAGACTTGGGTGAAGAATGACTCATACATAACGCAGAGTTTGGAGACTTGGGTACAGAAGGACCGATACAGAGAGCAGATTATAGAGACTGCAGTACAGAAAGACTGTTACAGAAAGCAGAGGTTGAAGATTGGGGTTCAGAAGGCCTTTTACGCAGAGGAGAGTTGGGAGAAGGGGTGAAGAAGGACTGTTACAGAGGGCAGAGTTTGGACACTGGGTTGCAGAATGATCTTACAGAGAGCAGATGTTGAAGACTGAGATGCAGAAGGAATTTTACAGAGAATAGAAGTTGGAGACTGAAGCACAGAAGGATTGTTACAGAGAGAAGAGTTTGAAGACTGGAGTGCAGAAGGACTCTTGCAGATAGCAGAGGTTCGAGACTGGGGTGTAGAAGGACTGTTGCAGGGACAAGAATTTGGAGACTGAGGTTCTGAAGGCCTGTTGCAGAAAGCAGATGTAGGATACTGAGATTCAGAAAAACTGTCACAGAGAGAAGAGGTTGGAGACTGGGGTGCAAAAGCATTGTTATAGAGAACAGAGTTTGGAGACTGGGGTGCAGAAGAGCTGTTACTTACAGAGAGCAGACTTTGGAGATTGGATTGCAGCAGGATCTTACGTAGAGCAGAGTTTGGAGACTGAGGTGCAGAAGGACTGTTACAGAACGCATTGGTTGGAGTCTGGGATGCAGAAGGATCATTGCAGACAGCAGAGTTTCCAGACTAAGGCACAGAAGACCTGTTGCAGAGAGCAGATGTTGGAGAGTTGGGTGCAGAAGGACTGTTGCAGAGAGCAGATGTTGGAGACTGGGATGAAGATGGATCATTGTCGAGAGCAGAGGTTGGACACTGGGGTGCAGAAAGACTGATACAGAGTTCAGAGTTTGGAGACTGGGGTGCAGAAAGCCTGTTACAGAGAGCAGAGGTTGGAGACGGGGTACAGAAGGGCTGTTACAGAGAGCAGAGTTTGGAAACTGGGTTGCAGAAGAATATTACGTAGAGCAGAATTTGGAGACTGTGGTGCAGAAGGATTGTTACAGAGAGCAGAGTTTGGCGACTGGGGTGCAGTAGGATAATGGCAGAGAGCAGAGGTTGGAGATTGTTGAGCAGAAGGATCATTGCAGAGAGCACAGGTTGGAGTCTTGGGTGCAAACGGACAGTTGCAGAGAGCAGATGTTGGAGGCTGGGATGCAGAATAACTGTTACACAGAGCTGAGGTTTAAGAATGGAGTGAAGAAGGACTTTTGCAGAGAGCAGAGTTTTGAGACTGGGGCGCAGAAGGACTGTAATAGAGAGCAGATGTTGGAGACTGAGATACAGAAGTACTGTTAAAGAGAGCAGAGTTTGGAGACTGGGGTACAGAAGGACTGATACAGAAAGCAGAGGTTGGAGAATGGGATGCAGAAGGACTGTTTCAGAGAGTAGATGTTAAAGACTGGGGTGCTGAAGAACTGTTGCAGAGAGCAGAAGTTGGAGACTAGGGTGCAGAAGGATTGTTGCAGGGAGCAGATGTTGAAGACTGGGGTGAAGAAGGACTATAACAGAGATCAGAGTTTGGAGATTGGAGAAGGATCTTACAGAGAGCAGAGGTTGGAGAGTGGGGTGCAGAAGAATTGTTACAGAGAGCAGAGTTTGGAGACTTGGTGGCAGAAGGATCTTACATAGAGCAGATGTTGGAGACTGGGGTGCAGAAAAAATGATACCAAGAGAAGAGTTTGCATACTGGGGTGCAGAAGGACTGTTGCTGAGACCAGAGGTTGGAGACTGTTGTGCAGAACGACCGTTGCAGAGAGAAGAGTTTGGAGACTGTGGTGGAGAAGGAATGATACAGAGAGCAGAGTTTGGAAACTGGGGTGTAGAAGAACCTTACAGAGAGGTTTGGAGACTGGGGTTCAGAATGACTGTTACAGAGAGCAGACGTTAGAGACTGAGTTGCAGAAGGACTGTTACAGAAAGCAGAGTTTAGAGACTGTGGTGCACAAGGATCCTTGCAGAGATCAGAGTTTTCAGACTGATGTACAGAATGACTGTTGAAGAGAGCAGATGTTGAAGACTTGGGTGCAGAAGTGCCGTTGCAGAGAGCAGAGGCTAGAGACTGGGTTGCTGTAGGACCATTGCAGAGGTCAGAGTTTGAAAACTGAGGTGCAGTAGGATTGTTAAAGAGAACAGAATTTAGATACTGGGGTGCAGAAGGACTGTTTCAGAGACCAGAGGTTGGAAACTGGGGTTTAGAAATACTGTGGCAGAGAGCAGAGGTTGTAGACTGGGGTGCAGAACGACTGTTACAGAGAGCAGAGTTAGGAGAAAGGGTTGCAGAAGGATCTTACTGAGAGCTGAGGTTGGAGACTGAGGTGGAACAAGACTGTTACATAGAACAGAGTTTGGAGACTGGGGTGCAGAAAGATCATTGCCGAGAACCGATTTTTCAAACTGAGGTGCAGAAAGACTGTTGGAGATTACAGAGGTTGGAGACTTGGGTTCAGAAGGATCTTTGCAGAGAGCAGAGGTTTGAGACTGGGGTGCAGAAGGACTGTTACAGAGAACAGAGGTTGGAGACTGCGGTGCAGAAGGCCTGTTATAGAGAGCAGAGTTTGGTGAAAGGATGCAGAACGACTGTTACAGAGGGCAGAGTTTGGAGACTGGGTTGCAGAAGGATCTTACAGAGAGAAGAGGTTGGAGACTGAGGAGCAGAAGGACTCTTACAGAGAGTATACGTTAGAGAATGAGGTGCAGATGGACCATTTCAGAGAGCAGAGGTGGAGACAGAGGTGCAGACGGATTGTTACAGAGAGAAGAGTTTAAAGACTGGGGTGCAGAAGAACTGTTGCAGATAGCAGAGGTGGGAGAATGCGGTGAAGAATGACTGTTTCAGGGTGCAGGTTTTGGAAACTTGGCTGCAGAAAGACTGTTGAAGAGAGCAGAATTTGGAGACTGAGGTGCAGAATAACTGTTACAGAGAGCAGAGTTTGGAGACTAGGGTTCAGAAGGACTGATACAGAAAGCAGAGGTTGGAGACTATGGTGCAGAAAAACCGTTGCAGAGAGCAGAGTTCAGAAATTGCCATACAAGAAAACTGTTATAGAGAGCAGAGGTTGGAGAATGGTTTATAGAAGAACTGTTTCAGAGTGCAGATGTTGGAGACTGGGGTTCAGAAGTACTGTTGCTGAGAGCGGAGTTTGGAAACTGGAGTGCAGAAGAACTTTCACAGAGAGCAGGGGTTGGAGACTGAGGTGCAGAAAGAATGTTACAGAGAGCAAAGGTTGGAGACTGGGGTGCAGAATTACTGCTACAGAAAGCAGAGGTTGAGACTGGGGTGCAGAAGAACCGTTACAGAGAGCAGAGGTTGGAGACTGTAGTACAGAAGGACTGTTGCAGAGAGCACAGGTTAGAGAATGGGGTGCAGAAGGACTGTTACAGAGAGCAGAGGTTAGAGAATGGGGTTCAGAAATAAGGTTGCAGTGTTCAGAGGTTGGAGACAAAGGTGCAGAAGGACTGTTACAGAAAGCAGAAGTTAGAATCCGTGGTTCAGAGGGACTTATACAGAAAGCAGAGGTTTGAGACTGGGGTGCATAAGGACCGTTAGAGAGAGCAGAGGTTGGAGACAGCGGTACAGAAGGACTGTTACAGAGAGCAGAGGTTTGAGACTGGAAAGTTGAAGGACTGTTGCAGAGAACAGATGTTGTAGACTGGGTTGCAGTAGGACCGTTGAGAAAAGCAGAGGTTGTAGACTGGGTTGGAGAAGAATGATACAGAGAGCAGAGTTTGGAAACTGGGGTGCAAAGGGCCTTACAGAAAACAGAGGTTGGAGACTGGGATGCAGAAAAAGTGTTAAGGAGAGGAGACGTTGGAGACTGGGGTGCAGAAGGACTGTTGCAGAGAGCAGATTTTAAAGACTGGGGTGCATAAGGACCGTTCCAGAGAGCAGAGGTTGGAGACAGGGGTTCAGAAGGATGGTTGAAAAAAGCAGAGGTTGGAGACTGAGGTTCAGAAAAACAGTTACAGAGAGCAGAGGTGGAGTCTGGGGTGCAGAAGGATCGTTGAAGAGAGCAGAAGTTGGAGACTGAGTTGCAGAAGAATCGTTGAAGAGAGCAGAGGTGGAGCCTGGGCTGCAGAAGGATAGTTACAGAGAGAAAAGGTGAGAGACTGCAGTGCAGAAGGACTGTTACAGAGAGCACAGTTTGGAGACTGGGGTGCAGAAGAATGTTGCAGAAAGAAGAGGTTGGAGACTGGCGTGCAGAATGACTGTTTCAAAGAGCAGAGGTTGGAGACTGAGATGCAGAAGGATTGCAACACAGAGCATACTTTGGAAACTGGGGTGAAGAATTATGATACAGAAAGCAGAGGTGTGAGAGTGGGGTGCAGAAAGACCGTTACAGAGATCAGAGGTTTCAGCCTGGCTTGCAGAAGGACTGTTTCAGAGAGCAGAGTTTGGAGACTGGGGTGCATAAGGCCTGCTACAGAGAGCAGAGGTTAGAGACTGGGTTGCACAAGGACTGTTATAGAGAGTAGAGTTTTGAGGATAGGTTGAAGAAGGATCTTAGAGAGCAGTGGTTGGTGACTGTGGTGAAGGATGAATGTTAAAGAGAGCAGTGATTAGAGACTGGGGTGCAGAAGAATCGTGCAGAGAGCAGAGGTTTCAGACTGAGGTGCAGAAGGACTGTAACAGAGAGAAGAGGTTGGAAACTGAGTTGCATCACGACTGTTACAGATAGCAGAGTTTGGTGACTGAGGTGCAGAAGGACTGTTACAGAAAGAAGAGTTTGGAAATTGGGGTACAGAGGGACCGTTACAGAGAGCAGAGCTTGGAGACTGCGGTATAGAAAGACTGTAACAGAGAGCAGAGTTTTGAGAATACGGTGCAGAAGGACTGTTACAGTGAGCAGAGGTTGGAGCCTGGGGTGCAGAAAGTTTGTTACAGTGAGAAAAGGTTGGAGAATGGGGTGCAGAAGGAACATTACAGAGAGCAGAGGTTAAAGACTGCGGTACAGAAGGACTGTTACACAGAGCAGAATTTAGAGACTGGGGAACAGAAGAATTGTTGCTAAGAAAAGAGTTTGGAGACTGGGGTGAAGAAGGACCAGTGTGGAATCCAGAGGATGGGGACTGTGGTGGAAAAGGAATGTTACAGAGAGCAGAGTTTGAAAACTGGGATGCAGAAGAATATTACAGAGAGCAGAGGTTGAAAACAGGGGTGCAGAATGACTGTTGAGGAGAGGAGACGTTAGAGACTGGGTTTCAAAGGATTGTTGCAGAGAGCAGAGGATGGAGACTGAGGTGCAAAAAGACGGTTACAGAGAGTAGAGGTTAGAGATTGGGGTGCAAAAGGCCTTTTACAGAGAGCAGAGTTTGGAATCTGGGGTGCGGAATAACTGTTACAGAGAGCAGAGTTTTTAGACAAGGTTGCAGAAAGATCTTACAGAGAGCAGAGATTTTTGACCGAGGTACAGCAAGACTGTTACAGAGAGCAGAATTTGGAGACTGGGGTGCAGAAGGACTGTTGCAGAGAGCAGATGTTGGAGACTGGTATGCCGAAGGATCATTGCAGAGAGCAGAGGTTGGAGACTGGGATGCAGAAGGATCATTGCAGAGAGCAGGGTTTCCAGACTGAGGCGCAGAAGAACTGTTGCAGAGAGCAGATGTTGGAGACTTGGGTTCAGAAGGACTGTTGCAGAGAGCAGATGTTGGAGACTGAAATGCAGAAGGATCATTGCAGAGAGCAGAGGTTGGACACTGGGGTGCAGAAGGACTGTTACACAGAGCAGATGTTGGAGACTGGGGTGAAGAAGGACTGTTGCAGAGAGCAGGTGTTGGAGACTATGTGCAGAAGGACTGTTTCAGATAGCAGATGTTGGAGACTGGGGTGCAGAAGACTGATACAGAAAGCAGAGGTTGGAGAATGGGGTGCAGAAGGACCGTTACAGAGAGCAGAGTTTGGAGACTGAAATACAGGAGGACTGTAGCAGAGAGAAGAGGTCTGAGACTGGAGTGGAGAAGAACTGTTTCAGAGTGCAGATGTTGGAGACTGGGGTTCAGAAAAACTGTTGCATGGAGCAGAGTTTGGAGACTGTGGTGCAGAAGAACTGTCGCAGATCACAGAAGTTGGAGACTGAGTTTCAGAAAGAATGTTACAGAGAGCAAATGTAAGAGACTGGAGTGCAGAATTAATAATAAAAATAGAAGAGGTTGAAGACTGGCGTGCAGAAGAACCGTTACAGAGAGCAGAGGTGGGAGGCTGCAGTATAGAAGGAATGTTACACAGCAGAGTTTGGAGACTAGGGTACAGAAAGACTGTTGCAGAGAGCAGATGTTGTAGACTGTGGTTCAGAAGAACTGTAGTAGAGAGCAGAGGTTAAAGAATGGGGTGCAGAAGTAAGGTTGCAGAGAGCAGAGGTTGGAAACAGTTGTGCAGAAGGACTGATACAGAAAGCAGAGGTTTGAGACTGGGGTCGAGAAGGACTGTTACAGAGAGCAGAGGTTGAAGACTGCGGTACAGAAGGACTGTTACAGAGAGCAGATGTTGGAGACTGGGGAGCAGAAGAACTGCTGCAGAGAACAGAGTTTGGAGACTGAGGTGCTGCAGGACCGGTGCAGAATCCAGAGGTTGTAGACTATGGTTGAAAAGAAATGTTACAGAGAGCAGAGTTTGAAAACTGAGATGCAGAAAGATTTTAAAGAGAGGTTGGAGACAGGGGTGCAGACGAACTGTTGAGGAGAGCAGTTGTTGGATACTGAGGTGCAAACAGACTCTTACAGAGAGTAGAGGTTGGAGATTGGGGTGCACAAGGCCTGTTACAGACAGCAGAGGTTAGAATCTGGGGTTCAGAATAACTGTTACAGAGAGCAGAGGTTGAAGACTGGGGTACAGAAGGCCTGTTACACAGAGCAGAGTTTGAAGACTGGGGTGTAGAAGGACTGTTGCAGAGAGAACAGTTTGGAGACTTTGGTACAGAAGGACTATTGCAGAGAGCAGAGGCTGGAGACTTGGGTGAAGAAGGACTGTTGCCAAGAGCAGAATTTTGAGACTGAGGTGCAGAAGGACTGTTGAGGAGAGGAGAGGTTGGAGACCAGGGTGCAGAAGGATCATAGCAGAGAACAGCATTTTAAGAATGAAGTGCAGAAGCAGTGTTGCAAAGACCACAGGTTGGAGACTGGGGCGCAGAAGGACTGTTGCAGAGAGCAGTGCTTGGAGACTGGGGTGCAGAAGTCTTGTTATAGAGAACAGACTTTGGAGACTGGGGTGCAGAAGGCATTTTACAGAGAGGAGAGTCGGGAGAAGGGGTGCAGAAGGACTGTTAGAGAGGGCTGAGTTGGGAGACTTGGTTGCAGAAGGATATTACAGAGAGATGATGTTAGAGACTGAGGTGTATAATGATTGTTGCAAAGAGAAGAGTTTGGAGACTGGTGTGCAGAAGGTCTGTTACAGAGAGCAGAGTGTGGAGACTGGGGTGCATAAGGCCTGTTAAATAGAGCAGAGTTTGAAGACTGGGGTTCAGAAGGACTGTTATAGAAAGCAAAGTTAGGAGACTGGGTGGCAGAAGGATTTTACAGAGAGCAGAGTTTTAAGACTGAGGTGCAGAAAAACTGTTACAGAGAGCAGTGGTTGGAGACTGGCATTCAGATAAATCATGTAGAGAGAAGAGATTTCAGACTGAGGTGTAGATCGACTGTTACAGAGAGCAGAGGTTGGAGACTGAGGTGCAGAAGGACTGTTACCAGGAGCAAACTTTGGAGACTGTGTTGCACAAGAATCTTACATAGAGCAGAGTTTGAAGACTGAGGTGCATTAGAACTGTTACAGAGAGCAGATGTTGAAGTCTGGGGTGCAGAAGTATTGTTGCAGAAAGCAAAATTTTCAGACTGAGGTGCAGAAGGACTTTTGCAGAGAGCAGATGTTGGAGACTGGGTTGCACAAGGTTCATTGCAGAGAGCAGAAGTTGGAGACTGCAGTACAGAAGGACTGTTGCAGAGAGCAGAGGTTTGAGACTAGGGTACAAAAGGACTTTTTCAGAGAGCAGATGTTAAATACTGTTTTTCAGAAGGACTGTTGCAGAGACCAGAGTTTGGAGACTTTGGTGCAGAAGGACTCTTGCAGAGAGCAGTGATTAGAGACTGAGGTGCAGAAGGACTGTTTCAGAGAGTAAAGGTTGGAGACTGGTGTGCAGAAGGATGGTTTAAAGGAGCAGAGCTTGAAGTCAGTGGTGAAGAAGGAACTTACAGAGAGCTGAAGTTGGAAACTGAGGTGCAGAAAGACTCTTGTAGAGATCAAAGGTTGGAGACTGGGTTCAGTAGGATCATTGCAGAGAGCAGAGGTTGGAGACTGGGTTGCAAAAGTACTGTTGCAGAGATCAGATTTTAGAAACTGGGGTGCAGAAGACTGTTACACAGAGCAGAGGTTGGAGACTGGGGTGCAGAAAGACTGTTACCGATAGCAGA
Organism: Ictidomys tridecemlineatus; assembly: GCF_052094955.1. Lineage (NCBI taxonomy): Eukaryota > Metazoa > Chordata > Mammalia > Rodentia > Sciuridae > Ictidomys > Ictidomys tridecemlineatus. The sequence goes on from NW_027526169.1 coordinate 145,131, forward strand.
GTTTGGAGACTGGGGTGCAAAAGGACTGTTACAGAGTGCAGAGTTTAAAGACTGGGTGTCAGAAAGATCTTACAGATAGCAGAGTTGGGAGACTGAGGTGTAGAAGGACTGTTACAGAGAGCAGAGGTAGGAGACTGGGGTGCAGAAGTGTCGTTGCAGAGAGCAGAGTTTTCAGACTGAGGTGCAGAAGAACTGTTGCAGAGAGCAGATGTTGGAGACTGGGGTGAAGAAGGACTGTTGCAGAGAGCAGATATTGGTAAGTAGGGTGCAGAAAAACTGTTGTAGAGAGCAGAGGTCGGAGACTGGGGTGCAGAAGGACTGTTGCAGAGAGCTGACGTTGGAGACTGACTTGCGGAGGTCCTGTTACAGAGAGCAGAGGTTGGAGACTTGGAAGCAGAAAGACTGTTACAGAGAGCAGTGTTTAAAGATTGGAGTGCAGACGGATCATTTCAGAGCACAGAATTTTCAGACTGAGGTGCAGAAGGACTGTTGCAGAGAGTAGTTGTTGGAAACTTGGTTTCAGAAGGACTGTTGCAAAGAGCAGACTTTGGAGACTGGGGTGAACAAGGATCGTTGTAGAGAGCAGAGTTTTGACCCTGGGGTGCAGATGGACTGGTACAGAGAACAGAGGTTGGAGACTGGGGTGCAGAATGCTTGTTACAGAGAGAAAGGTTTGGAGAAAGGGTGCAGAAAGACTGGTTGCCTAAAGATATTACAAAGAGCAAAGGTTGAAGACTTAGGTTCAGAACGACTGTTACATAGAGTAGAGGTTGGAGACTGAGGTGCAGAAGGATTGTTACAGAGAGCAGATTTTGGAGACTGGGGTGCAGAAGGACTGTTGCAGATAGCAGAAGTTGGAGACTGTGGTGTTGAAGGATTGTTGGAGGGAAGAGAGTTTGGAGACTTGGGTGCAGAAGATATGTTGCAGAGAGCAGAGTTTGGAGACTGAGATGCAGAAGGACTGTTACAGAGATCAATGGTTGGAGACTTGCGTCGTAAGGACTGATAGAGAAAAAAGAAGTTGGAGATTGTGGTAAAGAAAGAAAATTACAAAGAGCAGACTTTAAAGACTGCAGTACAGGAGGCCTGTTACAGAGAGCAGAGGTTGGAGACTGGGGTTGAGAAGGACTATTTCAGAATGCAGATATTGGAGACTGGGGTGCATACGAACTGCTGCAGAAAGAAGAGGTTGGAGACTGGGGTGCAGAAGAACTGTCGCAGAGAGCAGAGTTTGGAGACTGAGGTGCAGAGGAAATGTTACAAAGAGCCGAGGTTGGAGACTTGGGTGCAGAAGTACTTATACAGAGAGCAGAGGTTGGAGACTGTGGTGCAGAAAAACCTTTAGAGAGAGCAGAGTTTGGAGACTGCAGTGCAGAAGGACTGTTACAGTGAGCATACGTTGGAGACTAGGGTACAGAAAAACTGTTCCAGAGAGCAGATGTTGGAAACTGTGGTTTGCAATGACTGTTGCAGAGAACAGAGGTTAGAGAATCGGGTGTAGAAGGACTGTTGCAGAGAGCACACGTTGGATACTGAGGTGCAAAAGGACTGTTACAGAGAGCAGAGGTTTGAGACTGAGGTGCAAAAGGACTGTTACAGAGAGTAGAGTTTGGAGATTGGCGTGCAAAAGGCCTGTTACAGAGAGCAGAGTTCAGACACTAGGGTGCAGAAGAACTGTTACAGAGAGCAGAGTTTTTAAACAAGGTTGCACAAGGATCTTATGGAGAGCAGAGGTTGTAGACCAAGGTGCAGCAGGACTGTCATAGAGAGCAGAGGTTGGTGACTAGGGTGCAGAAGGATCCTTGCAGAGAACAGAGTTTTCAGACTGAGGTGAAGAAGGACTTTTGCAGAGAGCACATGTTGGAGACTGGGGTGCAGAACAACTGTTGCCGAGAGCAGAGGTTGGAGACTGGAGTGCAGAAGTACTTTTGCAGAAAGCAAGGTTGGAGAATGAGGTGAAGAAGGACTTTTGCAGAGAGCACATGTTGGAGACTGAGGTGCAGAAAGACTGTTACAGAGAGCAGAGTTTGGAGACTGGGCTGCTGAAGAACTGGTAAACAGAGCAGAGGTTGGAGACTGGAATGCAGAAGGATCGTCATAGAGAACAGAGGTTGGAGACTGGGGTGCAGAAGGCATGTTACGGAGAGCAGAGTTTGGAGAAGGGGTGCAGAAGTACTTTTACACAGAGTAGAGCCCGAGGTGCAGAAGGACCATTGCAGAGAGCAGAGGTTGGAGACTGAGGTTCAGAAGGATTGTTACAGAGAGCAGACGTTGGAGACTTGGTCTTAGAGGGACTGCTTCAGAGAGCAGAGGCTGGACATGGAGTGTTGCAGGTTTGAGATTTGGGTGAAGAAGGACTGTTGCAGAGAGTACAGGTTGAAGACTGTGTTGCAGTAGGACTGTTACAGAGGCAGAGGTTGGAGACTTTGGTGCAGAAGGACTGTTGCGGAGAGCAGATGTTGGAGACTGGGTTGCAGATGGACTGTTGCAGAAAGCAGAGTTTGTAGACTGAGATGCAGAAGTACTTTAACAGAGAGCAGAGGTTTGGAGAATGGTGTGCAAAATGCCTGTTACAGAGAGCAGAGGTTGGAGACTGGGGTGCAGAAGGACTGTTACAGACAGCAGAGTTTGGAGACAGGGTTGCAGAAAGATCTTACAGAGAGCAGAGCTTAGAGACTGTGGTACAGCAGGACTGTTACAGAGAGCATAGGATGGAGACTAGGGTGCAGAAGGATCGTTGTAGCGAGCTGAGGTTTGAGACCAGCGTCCCAAAGGAATGTTACAGAGAACAGAGGTTGGAAAAGGGGTGCAGAAGGACTGTTAAAGAGGGCAGAGTTTACAGACTGGGTTGCAGAAGGATCTTAGAGAGAGCAGATGTTGGAGACTGAGCTGCAGAAGGACTGTTACAGAGAGTAGAGGTGAGAGACTGAATGCAGAAGCACCGTTTTAGAGAGAAGAGTTTTGAGACTGAGGTGCAGAAGGATTGTTACAGAGAGCAGAGGTTGGAGCCTGGGGTGCAGAAGGAGTGTTGCAGATAGCAGAGATTGGAGACTGTGGTGTAGAAGGATTGTTGCAGATACAGAGGTTTGAGACGTTGGTGCTGAAGGACTGATACAGAAAGCAGAGGTTGAAGACTGGGGAGCAGAAGAACCCTTAGAGAATGCAGTTTTTGGAGACTGAACTACAGGAGGACTGTTGTAGAGACCAGAGGTTGGAGACTGGTGTGGAGAAGGACTGTTTCAGAGTGCAGACCTTGGATACTGGGGTGCAGAAGAACTGTTGCAGAGAGCAGAGGTTGGAGACTGGGATGCAGAAGAACTGTCGCAAAGAGGAGAGGATGGAGACTGAGGTGCAGAAGTAATGTTGCATGGAGCAGAGGTTAGAAACTGTGGTGCAAAAGGAATGATACAGAAAAAAGAGGTTGAAGACTGGGGTGCAGAACGACCGTTACAGAGAGCAGAGGTTGTGGACTGAGTTTCAGAAGGACTGTTTCAGAGAGCAAAGGTTGGAAACTGGGGTCCAGAAGGATTGTTTCAGAGTGCAGAGTTTTCAGACTGATGTGCAGAAAGACAGTAGTAGAGAGCAGATATTGGATCCTGGGGTGCAGAAGGACTGTTACAGAGAGCAGAGTTCGGAGACTAGGGTGAAGAAGAATTGTTGCAGAGAGAACAGGTTGGGGACTGGGCTGCAGAATGACTGTTACAGAAAGCAGAGGTTGAAGACTGGCGTGCAGAAGGTCTGTTATAGACAGCATAGTTTTTAGACTGGGGTTTAGAAGGACTGTTACAAAGAGCAGAGTTTGACGAATGGGTTTCAGAAGGATCTTACCGAGAACAGAGTTTGGAGACGAAGGTGCAGAAGAACTTTTGTAGAGCACAGAGATTGGATACTTAGAAGCAGAAGAACTGTTGTAGAGAGCAATGGTTGGAGACTGAGGTCCAAAAGGATTGTTACAGAGATCAGAGTGTGGAGACTGGGGAGAACAAGGAATGTTACAGAGAGCAGAGTTTGGTGATTGGGGTGCAGTAGAACTGTTACCTGGAGCAGAGGTTGGAGACTGTGGTGCAGAAGGACTGTTGCAGAGAGCAGACAATGGAGACTGAGGTGCAGAATGACTGTTTCAAAGAACAGAGGTTGTAAACTGGGGTGCAGAAAAACCGTTGCAGAGAGCAGAGGTTGGAACCTGGGGAGAAGAAGGATTGTTGCAGAGAACGAATGTTGGAGACTGGGGTGCAGAAGGACTGTTACAGAGAGCAGAGGTTGGAGACTGAAATGCAGAAGGACCTTTACAGATTGCAGAACTTCGAGACTGAGGTGAAGTAGGACTTTTACAGAGAGGAGAAGTTGGAGAATGGTGTGCAAAAGGATTCTTACAAAGAGCAGAGTATGGAGACTGGGGTGCAGAAGGAGTTTTACAGAGTGCAGAGTTTGAAGATTGGGGTTCAGAAGAACTGTTACAGAGAACAGATGTTTGAGACTGGGGTGTAGAAAGTCTCTTACAGGGAACAGAGTTTGGAGACGTACGTGAAGATGAACTTTTACAAAGAGCAGAGTTTGGACACTGATGTGCAGAAAGACAGATACAGAGAGCAGAGCTTGGAGACTGGGGTGTACAAATACTTTTGCTTAGAACAGAGGTTGGAGATTGGGGTGCAGAAAGACTGTTGCATAGAGGAGAAGTGGGAGACTGAGGTGCAGAAAGATCGTTGGATAGAGCAGAGTTTACAGACCGAGGTGCAGAAGGACTGTTACAGAAAGCAGATGTGAAAGACTGGGGTGTACAAGGACTGTTGCAGAGAGTACCAGTTGGAGTATGGCGTCCAGAAGGACTGTTGCCGAGAGCAGAGGTTGGAAACTGGGGTGGAGAAGAACTGCTGCAGAGAGTAGAGGTTAGAGACTGTTACAGAGAGCAGACGTTGGAGACTGGGGTGCATAAAGTCTGATAAAGAAGGCAGACGTTGGTGACCTGGGTGCAGAAGGACTGTTGCAGAGAGAAGAGGTTAGAGACTGAGTTGGAGAAGGACTGTTGCAGAGAGCAGATGTTTCAGACTGGGGTGCAGAAGGACTGTTGCAGAAAGCAGAGATTGCAGACTGGGGTGAAGAAGGACTATTGCAGAGAGCAGAGGATGCAGACTGAGGTACAGAAGGACTGTTACAGAGAGCAGAGTTTGGAGAATGTTGGGCAGAAGGACTGATACAGAAAGCAGAGGTTGGACACTGGGCTTCAGAAGGACCTTTACAGAGAACAGAGGTTGGAGACTGCGGTACAGAAGGACTGTTACAGAGAGCAGACGTTGGAGACTGGGGTGCAGAAGGACCATTGCAGTAAGCAGAGGTTGGAGATTGGGGCACAGAAGTACTGTTGCAGAGAGAAGAGGTTGGTGTCTGAGGTGCAGAAGAACTGTTACAGAGAGCAGAGGTTCGATACCGGGGTCTAGAAGGACTGATACAGAAAGGAGAGTTTGGAGACTGGGGTGCATAAGGACCATTACAGAGAGCAGAGGTTGGAGACTGCAGTACAGAAGTACTGTTACAGAGAGAAGATGTTGGAGATTGCGGTGTAAAAGGACTGTTACAGAGAGCATATTTTGGAGACTGGGGTGAGGCAGGACTGTTGCAGAGATAAGAGGTTGACGACTGGGTTGCAGAAGGACTGTTGCAGAGAGTAGAGGTTACAGAGTGAGGTGCAGAAGGACTGTTACAGAGAGAAGAGTTTGGAGACTGTGGTGTAGAAAGACTGATACAGAAGGCAGAGGTTGGAGACTGGGGTGCAGAAGGACTCTTACGGAGAACAGAGGTTGAAGACTGCGGTACAGAAGAACTGTTGTAGAGAACAGGTAGAGACTGGGGTGCAGAAGAAATGTTACAGAGAGCAGCGTTTGAAAACTGGGGTGCATAAGGATCTAAAGTGAGGAAAGTTGGAGACTGGAGTGCAGAAGGAATTTTGCAGAAAGCAGACGTTGGAGACTGGGGTGCAGAAAGATCGTTGCAGAGAGTAGATTATGGAGACTGGGGTATAGAAGGACTGTTCTAGAGAGCAGAGGTTGGAGACTGGGGTGTAGAAGGACTCTTGCAGATAGCAGTTGTTGAAGACTGATGTGCAGAATAACTGTTACAGAGAGCAGTGTTTGGAGACTTGGGTGCAGGACTGATACTGAGAGCAGAGATTGGAGACTGGGGTGCAGAAGGACTGTTAAAGAGAGCAGAGTTTAGAGACTTGAATGCAGAAGACCTGCTACAGAGAGGAGAGGTTGTACACTGGGGTGCCGAAGGCCTCTTAAAGAGAACAGAGGTTGGAGACTGATGTGCAGAAGGACTGTAACAGAGAGCAGAGGTTGGAGACTGGGGTGCAAATAGACTGTTGCAGAGTGCAGTGTTTGGAGACTGGGGTGCAGAAGGACTGTTGCAGAGAGCAGAGGTTGGAGACTGGGGTGCAGAAGGACTGTTACAGAGAGCAGAGGTTGAAGCAGGGCGTGCAGAAAGATGAATAGAGAAAGCAGAGTTTGAAGACTGGGTTGCAGAAAGAGAGATACAGAAAGCAGAGGTTAGAGATGGGGTGCAGAAGAACCTTTACAGAGAACAGAGGTTTGAGACTGTGGTACAGAAATACTGTTACAGAGAGCAGAGGTTGGAGACTGGGGTGCCCAATAAATGTTGTAGAGAAAATAGGTTGGAGACTCTGGTGCTGAAGGACCATTGCAGAAAGCATATGTTGGAGACTGGGTTTCAAAATGATCTTACAGAGAGCAGAGTTTGGAAACTGAGGTGCAGAAGGACTGTTGCAGAGAGGAGAGGTTGGAGTCTGAGGTGCAGAAGGACTGTTACAGAGAGCAGAAGTTGTTGACTTCGGTGGAAAAGTACTGTTGCAGACAGCAGATTTTAAAGGCTGGGGTGAGGAAGGACTGTTGCAGAGAGCAGAGGTTGAAGACTGGGGTGCAGAAGGACTGTTGAAGACAGCAGATGTTGCAGAGTGAGGTGCAGAAGGACTGTTACATAGAGAAGAGTTTGGAGACTGTGGTGCAGAAGGACTGACACAGAAAGCAGAGGTTGGAGACTGGGGTGCAGGAGGCCCTTACAGAGAACAGAGGATGAAGACTGCGGTACAGAGGAACTGTTGTAGAGAACAAGGGTGGAGAGTGCGGTGCAGAGGGACCATTGCAGAGAGCAAACTTTGGAGACTGGGGTGCAGAAGAATTGTTGTAGAGAGCAGACGTTGGAGACTGGGGTGAAGAAGGATCGTTGCAGAGAGTAGATTATGGATACTGGGGTATAGAAGGACTATTCTAGAAAGCAGAGGTTAAAGACTGGGGTGCAGAAAGACTGTTTCAGATAGCAGTTGTTGAAGACTGTGGTGCAGAAAAACTGTTACAGAGAGCATGTTTGAAGACTAAGGTGCAGGACTGATACTGAGAGCAGAGTTTGAAGACTGTGGTGCAGAAGGATCTTACAGAGAGCAGAGTTTGGAGACTGAGGTGCAGAAGGACTGCTCCAGAGAGCAGAGGTTGAAGATTGGGGTTCAGAACGACTGTTAAAGAGAGCAGATTTCAGAGACTTTGGTGCAGAAGACCTGTTACAGAGAGCAGAGGATGGAGATTGAGGTGCAGAAGGACGGTTACAAAGATAGATGTTGAATACTGAGGTTCAAATAGACCATTGCAGAGAGCAGATGTTGGAGACTGAGTTGCAGAAGGATTGTTGCGGAGTGCGGAGGTTTGAGACTTGGGTGTAAAAGGACTGTTGCAGTGAGCAGAGGTTGGGGATTTTGGTGCCTAAGGACCTTTGCAGAGAGCAGAATTTGGTGACTGAGGTGCAGATGGCCTGTTACAGAGAGCAGAGGTTGGAGACTTGAGTGCAGAAAGACTGATATAGAAGCAGTGGTTGGAGACTGGGGTTCAGAAGACAATTACAGAGAGAAGAGTTTGGAAATTGCAGTACAGAGGAACTGTTACAGAGAGCAGAGATTGGAGACTGGGGTGGAGAAAGACTGTTGCAGAGATCTGATGTTGAAGACTAAGGTGCAGAAGGACTGTTGTAGAGAGTAGGTTGGAGACTGTGGTGCAGAAGGACTGTTGCAGAGAGTAGGGAATGGAGATTGGGGTGCAGAAGACTGAGGTTAATAAGGCCTGTTGGAGACAACAGAGTTTGGAGACAGGGATGCACAAGGACCGTTGCAGAGAGGAGAGGTTGAAGACTTAGGTGCAGAAGGATTGTTTCAGAGAGAAGAGGTTGGAGACTGGGGTGCAGAAAAACTGTTGCAGAATGCAGAGGATGGAGACTGGGGGGCGGAAAAAACTGTTGCAGAGAACGGAGTTTCGAGACTTAGGTGCTGAAGGACCGTTGCTGAGAGCAGCGGTTGGAGACTTCCTTGAAGAAGGATTGTTACAGAGAGAAGAGGTTGGAGACTGAGGTGCTGAAGAACTGTTACAGAGAGCAGAGGTTAAAGACTGGGGTGCAGATGGATCTTACAGAGAGCAGAGATTGGAGACTGGCGTGCAGAAGGACTGTTATAGAAAGCAGAGATTGGACACTTGGGTGTAAAAAGACTGTTGTAGAGAGCAAAGGTTGAAGCTGAGGTCCAGAAGGACTGTTGCAGAGAGAAGAGGTTGGAGATGAAGTTCAGAAGGACTGTTACAGAGAGCAGAGTTTGGAGACTGCGGTGCAGACGGAGCGTTACAGAGAGCAGAAGTTGGAGACTGTGGTACAGAAGGACTTTTACAGAGAGCAGAGATTACACACTGTGGTGCAGAAGGACTATTGCAGACAACAGAAATTGGAGACTGAGGTGTAGAAAGACAGTTGCAGAGAGCAGAGGTTGGAGACTGATGAGCAGAAGCATTTTTTCAGAGAGCACAGTTTGGAGACTGGGGTACAGAAGGACTGTTTCAGAGAGCAGAGGTTGGAAACTGGGTTCATAAGGATCTTCAATATAGCAGAGGTTGGAGACTGGGGTGCAGAAGAACTGTTGCAGAGTTCAGATGTTGGAGACTGGGGTGTAGAAGGATCATTGCAGAGAGAATAGTTTGGATACTGGGGTGCTGAAGGCCTGTTACATATAGCTGAGTTTGAAGACTGGGGTGCAGGAGGCCTTTTACAGAGAGCAGAGTTTGGAGACTGGGGAGCAGGTGGACTGTTACAGAGAGCAGAGTTTGGATACTGGGTTGCAGATGGATATTATATAGGGCTGAGTTTGGAGACTGAGGTGCAGTAGGACTGTTACAGAGAGCAGAGGTTGGAGACTGGGGTGCAGAAGGATACTTTCAGAGAGCAGAGTTTTCAGACTGAGGTGAAGAAGGACTGTTGAGAGTGCAGTCGTTAAATACTGGGTTGCAGAAAGACGGTTGCAGTGAGGAGATGTTGGAGGCTGGAGTGAAGAAGGACTCTTACAGAGAGCAGAGGTTAGAGACTGAGGTGCAGAAGGACAGTTACAGACAGTAGAGTTTAGAGACAGAGGTGTAGAAGGACTGTTGCAGAGAGCAGATGTTGGAGACTGGGGTGTAAAAGAACTGTTGCAGAGAGCAGAGGTTTGGGACTAGGATGAAGAAAGACTGTTGCAGAGAGCAGAGTTTGGAGACAGATGTGCAGAAGGACTGTTTTGGAGAGTAGAGTTATGAGACTGGGTTGAGGACTGATATAGAAAGGAAACTTTGGAAACTGGGGTGCATAATGACCGTTACAGAGAGCAGAGGTTGGAGACTGAAGTACAAAAGGAATTTTGCAGAGAGTGGAGATTGGAGACTAGTGTACAGAAAGACTGTGGCAGAGAGCAGATGGTGAAAACTGTGGTTCAGAAGGACTGTTGCAGAGAGCAGAGGTTGGAGAATGAGGTGCAGAATGACTGTTGCAGATAACAGAGGTTGGAGACTTGGGTTCAGATGGACTGTCGCAGAGAACAGAGGTTTGAGACTGAGGTGCAGAAGGACCGTTAAAAAGAGCAGAGGTGGGAGACTGGGGTGGAGAAGAATGTTACAGAGAGCAGAGTTTGGAAACTGAGGTGCAGAAGAATCTTACAGAGAGCAGAGTTTGGAGACTGGGGTGCAAGAGGACTGTTTCAGAGAGAAGACGTTGGAGACTGGGGTGCAGAAGAATCATTGCAGAGAGAACAGGTTGAAGACTTGGGTGCTGAAGGACGGTTACAAAATGCAGAGTTTGAAGACTGCGGTACAGAAAGACTGTTACAGAGAGCAGAGGATGGAGACTGGGGTTCAGAAGGATCATTGGAGAGGGCAGAGGTTAGAGACTGGGAAGCAGAAGGACTGATCCAGAAATCAGAGATTGGAGACTGGGTTTTACAAAGATCTTACAGAGCGCAGAGTTTGGAGATTGAGGTGCAGCAGGACTGTTCGAGAGCACAGAGTTTGGAGACTGAGGTACAGAAGGATTGTTGCAGAGAGCAGAGGTGGAGACTGTGTTGCAGAAGGATCGTTACATAGAGCAGAGTTTGGAGACTGGGGTGCAGAAGGACTGTTAAAGAGAGCACAGGTTGGAGACTGGGGTGCAGAAAAAATTTTGCAGAGAGCACAGGTTGGAGACTGTGGTGCAGAAGGAGTGTTGCAGAGAGAAGAGGTCAGAGACTGTGGTGCAGAAGGACTGATATAGAAAGCAGAGGTTGGAGACTGGGGTGGAGAAGGACCCTTACAAAGAGCAGAGTTTGGAGACTGGGTTGCAGAAGGACTGTTAAAGAGAGCAGAGTTTAAAGACTGGGTTGGAGAAGGATCCTACAGAGGTTGAAGAATGAGGTGCAGAAAGACTGTTACAGAGAGTAGATGTTGGAGACTTAGATGCAGAAGTAACTTTGAGGAGTACAGAGTTTGGAGATTGAGGTGCAGAAGGATTGTTACAGAGAGCAGAGGTTGGAAACTGGGGTGCAGAAGGACTGTTGCAGATAGCGTATTTTGGAGTCTGTTGTGCAAAAAGACTGTTTCAGAGAGCAGAGGTTGGAGACTGAGGTGCAGAAGCACTGTTACATAAAGCAGAGGTTGGCAATTGGGGTGCAGAAGGACCGTTACAGAGACCAGAGTTTGGAGACTGCTGTATAGAAAAAATGTTACAGAGAGCATAGGTTGGAGACTCGGGTGCAAAAGGAATGTTACAGAGAGCATAGGTTGGAGACTGAGGTGCAGAAGCATAGATACAGAGAGCAGAGGTTTTAGACTGGGGTTCAGAAGTACTGATACAGAAAGCAGAGTTTGAAGACTGAGGTACAGAAGGACAAGTTATGGAGAGCAGATGTTGGAAACTGCGGTACAGAAGTACTGTTGCAGGGAGCAGATGTTGGAGACTGGTGTGCAGAAGGACTGTCACAGAGAGCAGACGCTGGAGACTGAGGTGTAGAAGGCTTCTTATAGAGAACAGACTTTGGAGACTGGGTGCAAAAGGCCTGTTACAGAGAGGAGAGTTGGGAGAAGGTGTGCAGAAAAACTGTTTGAGAGGGCAGAGTTGGGAGACTGGGTTGCAGAAGGATCTTACAGAGAGCATATGTTGGAGACTGAGGTGTAAAATGTTCATTGCAGAGAGAAGAGTTTGGAGACTGTGGTGCAAAAAGAGTGTTGCAGAAAAAAGAGGTCGGAGACTGTGGTGCAGAAGGACTGATATAGAGAACAGAGTTTGGAGACTGGGGTGGAGAAGGACTGTTACAGAGAGCATATGTTGGAGACTGGGGAGCAGAAGGACTGTTTCAGAGAGAGGAGGTTACAGACTGAGGTGAAAAAGGACTGTTGCAGAAAACAGATGTTGGAGACTGGGGTGCATAATGACCGTTACAGAGAGCAGAGTTTGAAGACTCGGGTGCAGAAGGACAGTTACAGAGAGCAGAGGTTAAATACAGGGTTGCAGAAGGATCTTACAGAGAGCAGAATTTAAAGACGTAGGTGCAGCTGGACTGTTACAGAAAGAAGAGGTTAAAAATTGGGGTGCAGAAGGATAGTTACAGAGACCAGAGTTTGAAGATTGCGGTATAGAAAAACTGTTACCGAGAGCCGAGGTTGGAGACTGGGGTGCAGAAGGAAGGTTACAGAGAGCACAGGTTAGATACTGAGGTGTAGAAGGATAGATACGGAGAGCACAGGTTTGCGACTGAGGTTCAGAAGGACTGATACAGAAAGCAGAGTTTGGAGACTGGGGTGCAGAAGGCACGTTACAGAGAGAAGAGGTTGGATACTGCGGTACAGAAGGACTCTTACAGAGAGCAAATGTTGGAAACTCGGAAGTAGAAGGACTGTTGCAGAGGACAGATGTTGGAGACTGGGGTGCCGCAGGACACTTTCTGAAAGCAGAGGATAAATTCTGGAGTGGAGAAGGAATGTTACAGAGAGCAGAGTTTGGAAACTGGAGTGAAGAAGGATCTTACAAATAGCAGAGTTTGGAGACTGTGGTGCAGAAGGACAGTTGCAGAGAGTAGACTTTGGACACTGGAGTGCAGAAGGAATTTTGCAGAGAGAAGAGGTTGGAGACTGGAGTGCAGAAGGAATGTTGCAGAGAGCAAAGTTTGGAACCTGAGGTGCAGAAGTCCTATACATTAAGCAGAGGTTGGAGACTGAGGTGCAGAAGGATTGTTATAGAGAGCAGAGTTTTGAGACTGGGGTGCAGAAGGACTGTTACAGAGAAAAAAGGTTGGAGACTGCGGTGCAGAAGGACTGTTGCAGAGAGCAGAGGTTGGAGACTGTGGTGCTGAACGACACTTAGATAGAGCAGAAGTTGGAGATTGGGGTGCAGAAGAACTGTTATAAAGAGCAGTATTTGGAGACTGGGTTGCAGAAGGATCTTACAAAGAGGAGAGGTTGGAGACTGAGGTGCAGGTGTAGTGTAACAGAGAGCAGTGTTTGGAGACTGAGGTGCAGAAGGATTGTTACAAAGAGCATAGGTTTGAGACTGAGTTTAAGAAGGACTTTTACAGAGAGCAGAGTTTGGATATTTTGGTGAAGAAGGACCGTAACATAGAGAAGAGGTTGGAGACTGTGGTATTGGACTGTTACCGAGAAAAGAGGTTGGAGACTCTTACATAGAGCACAGGTTGGAGACGGAGGTGCAGAAAGATAGATACAGAGAAGAGAGTTTGGAGACTGGGGTTCAGACAGACTGATACAGAAAGCAGAGTTTGGAGACTGGGGTGTAGAAGGACCGTTACAAAGATCAGAGGTTGGAGACAGTGGTACAGAAGGACTGTTACAGAGAGCAGATCTCGGAGACTGGGGAGCAGAAGGAGTTTTCAAGAGGATCATGGTATGAGACTGAGGTTAAGAAAGAATGTTACAGAGAGCATAGTTTGGAAACTGGAATGCAGAAGGATCTTAGATAGAGAGAGTTTTGAGACTGTGGTGCAGAAAGACTGTTGCAGAGAGCAGATGATGGAGACTGGGGTGCAGAAGGACTGTTGCAGAGAGCTTATTTTAGATACTGGGTTGCAGAAGGACTGTTACACAGATCAGAGTTTGGAGACTGAGGTGCAGAAGTACTGTTACAGAGAGCAGAGTTAGGAGACTGTGGTGCAGAAAGACTGTTA